>NC_084734.1:44600806-44708306 GCF_033978785.1 Entelurus aequoreus | reverse complement strand
TTTGTGGAGAATTACACTCATTGCTCATTATCTCTGCTCACCGAAACAGATTCCATTTCATATTTGAGTTTTTTGGTCCTCCAGGATGACACATCTTTTACTACAGTAAGGTTTCACACAATCTCTATTACACCTGATGACTGTCAAGAGCATGCCAAGCATCATGTGACGCTATTAAATAGGGGCATCCTAATACAACTTTTTCACTTCTGATACTGATATTGATCTAATACGATATCAGCAGGAATCATACATACTTTTATTGATAAAAGGTTTAATCCAGTGAAATTACTCAAGCAGAGAATGTGGCACCTTAGGCTTGCGACACCTAGTGGCCACCATGATTCATGAAGTTAAGCTCACAACACAGTAAATTGAATGATGCGTACACGTTTGTTACTGGATACTTTCTAACATGCTTCTGCCTTGGAGACTTTGTATCTATAAGCAATATGCAACTATAATGATTTGATACTTGCAATGTTAATTTCGTTGACTAATAATTTTTGTTTTTGTTATCGTCAACAACCTATTTTAGCCTGACAAAAATAAGATGGTAACGAAGCGAAACAAATGCACGTTGACTAAGACGATGACAAAATTTACTGAAATGTTTTCAACTAAATAAAAACGAGACAAAAATGTTGTCAGAAACAAAATCCAACCATATTTAATTTTGTCTTGTAGATGGGTGAAACAATTTCGGAATATATCCAATCACAGCTCTTAAACAGTGTACGTAGGAGAAAGGGATGGGGTATAGTTACAAAGGATAGCCAATCAGATGCTTTTACTTGCAAGCTGAGCTGAGTTTGATTTCTCACCACCATAACCAAAATGTATAGATCTGAAATATTCCACATTGTAATATGTGTACACCTGGGAGAAAGTGAAGAGGACACTTTTTATTTTTGATGCTGCAGTAGCATGCCATCAGCAGGCGAGTCATTGATCGTGACATCTACACAACTGTAAGTTATAGCTAATTATACCATATTACTTCTTTACAAAACGTAATTTTCTCTGCCTCAAGGAATCGTTTATTTAGTGGTAAATCTAAAGGCATAACAACTTTTAATGTGGTCCGACACGCTTACAATGGAAGCACAGGAAAGAGAGGAATTTGCATTATTTCCTATTTATTTATTTGTTTGAGGCGGACATTTATTAAAACAAATCAAAGGTGTATCCCCACTGCAACCCCGAGAGGGACAAGCGGTAGAAAATTAATAGATGGAAGCATTACATTTGCCACACCACATATAGCGAAACAACCTGAAGCAGTAAATACATGTATTCATAAACATCCATCCATTCATCCATCTTCTTCCGCTTATCCAAAGTCGGGTCGCGGGGGCAGCAGCCTCAGCAGAGAAGCCCAGACTTCCCTCTCCCCAGCTACTTTGTCCAGCTCTTCCCGGGGGATTCCAATTCGTTCCCAGGCCACCTGGGAGACATAGTCCCTCCACCAAGTCCTGGGTCTTCCCCGTGGTCTACTACCGGTCGGACGTACTCTAAACACCTCCCCAAGAAGGCGTTCGGGTGAAATTCTGACCGGATGCCCGGACCACCTCATCTGTCTCATCTTGATGTGGAGCAGCAGCGGCTTTACTTTTAGCTCCTCCCGAATAACAGAGCTTCTCACCCTATTTCTAAGGGAGAGTCCCGCCACCCGACGGAGGAAACTCATTTTGGCCGCTTGTACCCGTGATCTTGTCCTTTCTGTCATAACCCAAAGTTCATGACCATAGGTGAGGATAGGATCATAGATCGACTGGTAAATTGATAGCTTTGCCTTCGGCTCAGCTCTTTCTTCACCACGACGGATCGATGCAGACTGCAGACGCCGCACCGATCCGCCTGTCTATCTCACGATCCACTCTTAACTGATTCGTGAACAAGACCTCGAGGTACTTGAACTCCTCCACTTGGGGCAGGAACTCCTCCCCAACCCTGAAATGGCACGCCACCCTTTTCCGGGCAAGAACCATGGACTCGGCCTTGGAAGTGCTGATTTTCAACCCAGTCGCTTCACACAGGAGCTGAAGATCCTGGTCAGATGAAGCCACATCATCTGCAAAAAGCAGAGACCTAATCCTGCAGCCACCAAACCAGATACCTTCAACGCCCTGACTGTGCCTAGAAATTCTGTCCATAAAAGTTATGAACAGAATTGGTGACAAAGGGCAGCCCTGGCGGAGTCCATCCCTCCCTGAAAACGGGTCCGACTTACTGCCCGCAATGCAGACCAAGCTCTGACACTGATCATACAGGGAGCGGACCACCACAATCAGACAGTCCGATACCCCATACTCTCTGAGCACTCTCCACAGGACTTCCCCAGGGACACGGTCGAATGCCTTCTCCAAGTCCACAAAACACTTGTAGACTGATTGGGCAAACTCCCATGCGCCACCCTACATTTGTTTTGGTATTGTCATATTGTGTCTTCGTTTTGGGTGGAAGTTGAAAAAATGTGTTTAAAGATTGGTTTGTTTATGAAGCTTGATGTGGTTTCTGTTATTTTAGGAGAGTTCATTGACAGTCATGATTTAGTCAATTTAATTATAGTACTCGGTAAAAGGTTTATTTTTAAGGCAAAAAACAGATATTCACTTAGTATTTCTTTCTTTAAAACATTTATTCAGTATTTTTTAACTTTAGAAAACTATATGGTTGAAAACGATAATGATGCCAAAAAACATAAAAAAAGATGGGAAGTCCTCAAAGGCTTATTTTGAAAATGTAAATTTGTTTATATATGATATGCAATCTGTTGTTGTATTCCCTGTTTTAATTGTACATAAATGAAGGTATGTGTTGCTGAGTTCGACTTGGATGTGATCTGGACTGTACATGGGTGCTTAATTTGAAAATGTATTTTTGTTTGTGGATTGTATGCAACCTGTTGTGTTCCCTGGTTTTTGGTGTACATGGGTGAAGGTGTGTGTTGCTGAGCCCGATCTGGACGTAATCTGAACTGGACCTGGTTTTAAGAACCCTTTTGAACAATCTGATTTCATTGACAACCCGGTCTGGTGAAGTTAAGGTCCTTTGTTTGTTTTGTTTGAAAGTAAAGCAATATAAAAACAATTACATAAAAAATAGTAATTAATGAAAATGTTAGTGGACCAGCACCACACCATGTGTGCTCTAAAGACTGTATCCCTTGCAGACTGTATTACCGTATTCTATATTGCAGGAACCAAAAGTTTTTTTTAATAACAGAAAGAGACAGCCCCTTTTGTGTAAATGAGTGTGGATGAGTGTGAATGGGGGAGGGAGGGTTTTCTTGGGTTGATGCACTAATGGTAAGTGTATCTTGTGTCTTTTTTTATGTTGTTTAAAATAAAATAAAATAAAAATGAAAAAACTCCCATGCGCCCTCATGGATCCTGCGGAGAGTATAGAGTAGGTCTACAATTCCCCGAACAGGACGAAAACCACACTGGATTATGTTAAACATGTTAAATTGTGTTAATTATCATTAAAAATTATGTTGAAAGCATGCGTTGTAACTCTGTTTCAAAACACACCTGCTTTGCGAGAGTAATAGCATAAAAATTTTTTAAAAGTGCCTGAAAGATATCTATTGGCATTGACCTGTGGAGCAGAAAATTAATAATTACATCATTCCTGACCATAAGATCATGCTACTTTTGAGTTGAACAAACACTTTGCAGGTAGTCTAAATAAAGGTGCATTATCCGTTAGTGGTCAGTGGTCCCACCCTGCGGTCTAGGGTTTGTACTGGGCCGCAAAGTTAGAAATTATGTTTTTGTTTAGAGGTATTCCATTTTGAAAGAATCCACATTTTTCTTTATGTGTCACACTATTACATTTGATTAGGCCTCCGCCATCATTGTGCGTAGCTATGGTAAGCTAGCCAAATGACTTGCAGGGAATCAAAGACAGAGGTCCCACTGATTCGGCAATAAGGTGATCTTATTTTGGTAAGATTATACTGTAATAGTTGGTTTGATACTTGTAAACTGTATTTTTCCTATTTCATTAAGGTTGGGTAGCGCTGCTATACTTAGACCATCTTAGCCAAACAAAAGTCTGAGAAAAAAACATGCCTGGAAAAAGCATTGTAGGAAAAACAAAGGTGGACTCATACACCTTACACAACACACCTAACTTTTGACAGTGATACTGTAATACCAAATGGCCAAAAAACATGACAAATATATATATTATGTAAAAACATCCTCGATGTAGCATTTACAAACCAAAAAGATGTAAAATGGACTAGTTGACAATGTTTAAAATGTTGTGATATAGCACGTTTGTCAGTGGGGTATGTTAAACAATGTACACAAAAAATAGACTTCTGCCTTCAGGTGGTCACAGGTAACAATAGGTTATGTCTTCACATGATCTGTAACTCAAAACCAGTAATAGATGCATGGGCGCTGTATAAGGGGGAAAGTTAGGACAATTCCAAGGGCCAGCATTTGAAGTGGCCTAGTGGTTAGAGTGTCCGCCCTGAGATTCGTAGGTTGTGAGTTCAAACCCCGGCCGAGTCATACCAAAGACTATAAAAATGGGACCCATTGCCTCCCTGCTTGACACTCAGCATCAAGGGTTGGAATTGGGGGTTAAATCACCAAAAATGATTCCCGGGCACGGCCACCGCTGCTGCTCACTGCTCCCCTCACCTCCCAGGGAGTGATCAAGGGTGATGGGTCAAATGCAGAGAATAATTTCGCCACACCTCGTGTGTGTGTGACAATCATTGGTACTTTAACTTTAACTTAACAACAACTGCCCAGATTTGTCCCCTTCAAGTATTCACAGGTACTGCAACAATACAGTAAGTTGTGTCCACACATGATATTATCAAAGCCAATAATAGAAGCATAGGTTCCTCATGGGGGGGAAAGTTAGGACAATTCCAAGGGCCAGCGTTTGACAGGCGCCCCAGAAAATAGGGTTGTGCTGACGACAGCTGCCAGGCCGAGTTTTTTTCATGGAGCCCAGACTTTCCGATGTCGCCCATGGATAGAAGTCACCCTCAGCTACAGTTAAAGCTAATTTGTGCGTGGTGTTTAAGTCGCATCAGCACTCCCTGCACGCCGTCTTAGCGTAGCTGCTGTGAGATGCCCTCATCTGGGCCAACATAAAATCAATGTGAGGCTGTTTAACAGTCGACTACTGACTGCTGCGGAGCGCTCACATATAAACTTAAAGCGGACGGACGGCGTGCGTGCCAACATATAGTGTTTCAACAAAACAGCGCTTTGTTTGAAAGGATTTCTGTGGAACAATGCACAATGTGATAATCTCACGGGTGTCAGGTGAAGTGAACGGAATCAAATATTTGATTTGAACATAAAAGGCGGGTCTACAAATAAATGATGCCCTACCTCTAGACCTTTTTGGCTATTGACTTTACAAAGACAACTCATTCCTATTCTCTTCTCTAATCATTGGTTTCTGCAAATGCAACTGTGAATGTCACAGTAGATGCAGAGAATTGCTGGATCTCTCTCTTCAGGGACGGTGTTGCTGTATTATCGTTAAATATTTAAATAAGTAACCTTTCACAGACAGCTTTAAAAAGAGACAATGTGGTGATATTTTATGTGCTGTTTTTGTTTAATTGCACCCGTGTGCCAGCAACAAAGCCTTCCTCTCAGATTGCAGCATCATAAACGGACCCCGATAGGGTGTATAAACCGTCTAATAAGCCTGTCAGTGTGAGCCGAGCATCTTGATCGATAGAGCCCCGAGTCGCTGTGCGGCGTCTCACCTTGTTCTGGTCCGTCCAATACAAGAAGTAGCCTTTGGGGTCAACGGTTAGTGTCACATGGCTCACAGTGGTTGAATCCTAAAGGACAACAGACAAGAAAGACATTAAGATTGTTCTTATAGTGACGTTAGAAGCAGTAAAGGTGAGTGCATGTTCCCTATGTGCTTGTCTGTGGAAATACAGTACATGTTCTCCAACAAAATGTACAAAACTTATGTTGATGCCATATATAATAATAAGTGAATACCGATCTCCTGAATGATTACACAAGTGGTCAATGACTGAAGGACGACTGGTTGGTATCTTGCAGAGACATTTTGCTTAATGATGGCTATATTTTTCAACCAATCTTGCTCAAATGTGCTCCTTAGCCCCGTCAATGTGTGTATTAAATTTCATGGTGATTGTGCAAACCACACAAATGTTACAGTGGGTCTTTTGTAGAGCGAAATGAGCTGTGACAAATATAAGGTAAAAATGACTAATAGAGTTTTTAACAGGGCCACCAAGTGGTGTATTTGTCAGAAAAATAATAGCACAAGCAGCATAGTTGGAGTGCATTTTTGAGACAATTTAACCATTTTGCGTACAGCAGTTCAGGAGTAGAAATGTTAGCTTACACGGCCAAATAATTGCATTATTCATAGGATTGGGCATCAAGCATTGGATATCAATGGGAACTGGGCCTTACATTCTGATTCTCCCAAAATCGTCCAAATGTTTAAATGTCAATTACGATTTCCCATGTTCAGTCTACCGACTGAAAGAATTACCTGGCACAGAAGTGGCTAAGAAGATAACTGTCTATTTCTATACATGGTGTGGAGCCGCTCCTCTAAGTCAATAATCCTTTATTTTGGCAAATAGACTAAATTTGTTTACTTTTTATTATCACTGGAAGACTGGAGGACTCGGCTAAACATGTTAAACACAGTGGAAGAGCAAGCAGTATAAGAGCAAGAAGAAGAGCAAGCTAATAGCTAAGCTAGCCGCTAAACTAGCTTGAAACAACACAAGAAATAAAGGCTAAGTAAACTTTAAAAAGTGTTGATGAAAGCACGTTACAGAAGAAAGTAAGCAGCTATTAACAGGAAATGACCGGGTAGATTAATAAGAATTTGAGAGAGGATAGTACAACAGCAACTGTTTGGTTGTGCTGTTTGGTTGCTAAATGCCCAGCCTGTCAACTCGATGTCTAGCACAAGAGACTGAAGTCTACCTTGAGCTGCTGCTAAACTCTTACTGCATGACGCATCAAACACTTCCTGTCCCATATTAACTATGTACCGTGTGGGAATCTGGTATGACTCTTTACCAAACCTATTTACAAAACCCAAAACCAGTGAAGTTGGCACGTTGTGTAAATCGTAAATAAAAACAGAATACAATGTCTCCGTGATCACTTACGACCGACTTACGATTCTGAATGTGGAGAGATCGGGCCATTTTGGGCTGAAAGATGCGTGTACGGTGGACCTACTCTCTAGCTTGGGAATTCTTTGCGAGCTACATCCAGCAGTGGCCTTTGAAGCAGCTGCGTCCACTACCAGCGGAGACCGTCAACGAAAGAGACGTAAGCGGTGCGCTCGGAAGCAGAAGCGGGGGTGTCGGGCGGGGCTAACAACAAAGCTAAAGGCGTTGTTGTTAGCGGAGCTAACGAAAAAGCTAAATGCTAATCCACAAAAAAGCGCTAATAAGGAGTCTGTTAAGCTAGAACTAGCCAGTGCCAGGCTGGATAATCCCTGCACACATAGCAATTCTCTTAGAATAATATACAACTCACATAATGTTTTTTCTGCGTCAGAGGTGGACATGCATTTTACTGAGGTGGCAAACAATCTAAAAATTCCTGTCATATCAATTCCTAGATATGGTCGAAATTATTTAAAGTGCACTACGCATAATAAACGTAACATTATTAATATTGCTACTACGGATACTTTCAACAAAAACTCCTCAAAACAGCCCACTACCTATAATATGGGCTTTTTAAACATAAGGTCATTGTCTTCCAAAACGTTATTAGTTAATGAAGTCATTAGAGACAACAATCTTGATGTCGTTGGTCTAGCCGAGACCTGGCTCAAACCAGACTAATTTTTTGCGCTGGGTGAGGCGTCTCCTCCTGGCTATACGGGAACGCATATTGCCCGTCCCATTAAAAGGGGTGGGGGTGTTGCACTAATATACAACAAAAACTTTAGCCTTACCTCGGACCTAAATAATAAATATAACTCGTTAGAGGTGCTTACTGTGAGGTTTGTCACACTGCTGCCTCTGCACCTGGCTGTCATCTACCGCCCCCCCAGGGACCTATTCGGACTTTATCAATGAATTTTCAGAGTTCGTTGCTGATCTAGTGACGCACGCCGACAATATAATCATAATGGGAGACTTTAACATCCATATGAATACCCCATCGGACCCTCCGTGCGTGGCGCTCCAGACTATAATTGATAGCTGTGGTCTTACACAAATAATAAATGAACCCACGCATCGCAACGGTAATACGATAGATCTGGTGCTTGTCAGGGGTGTCACCACCTCCAAAGTTACGATACTTCCGTACACTAAAGTAATGTCTGATCATTACCTTATAAAATTTGAAGTTCTGACTCATTGTCAACAAACTAATAATAATAACTACTATAGCAGCCGCAACATTAATGCTGCCACAACGACGACTCTTACTGACCTACTGCCTTCGGTAATGGCACCATTCCCAAATTATGTGGGCTCTATTGATAACCTCACTAACAACTTTAACGACGCCCTGCGCAACACCATTGATAGTGTAGCACCGCTAAAGCTAAAAAGTGCCCCTAAAAGGCGTACCCCATGGTTTACAGAAGAAACTAAAGCCCAGAAATGATCATGTAGAAAGCTGGAACGCAAATGGCGTGCGACTAAAATTGAGGTTTTCCATCAAGCATGGAGTGATAGTTTAATAACTTATAAACGCATGCTTACCTCAGCTAAAGCTAAATATTACTCAAATCTCATCCACCTCAACAAAAATGATCCTAAATTTTTGTTTAGTACAGTAGCATCGCTAACCCAACAAGGGACTCCTCCCAGTAGCTCCACCCACTCAGCAGATGACTTTATGAATTTCTTTAATAAGAAAATTGAAGTCATTAGAAAAGACATTAAAGACAATGCATCTCAGCTACAACTGGGTTCTATTAACACAGATACGACTGTATATACGACGGACACTGCCCTCCAAAATAGTTTCTCCCTCTTTGATGAAATAACATTGGAGGAATTGTTAAAATGTGTAAATGGGACAAAACAAACATGTTTACTTGACCCAATTCCTGGGAAACTTATCAAGGAGCTTTTTGTTTTATTAGGTCCATCAGTGTTAAATATTATAAACTTATCACTTTCCTCTGGTACTGTTCCCCTAGCATTCAAAAAAGCGGTTATTCATCCTCTACTCAAAAGACCTAACCTCGATCCTGACCTCATGGTGAACTACCGGCCGGTGTCCCACCTTACGTTTATCTCGAAAATCCTCGAAAAAATTGTCGCACAGCAGCTAAATGAACACTTAGCGTCTAACAATCTCTGTGAACCTTTTCAATCCGGTTTCAGGGCAAATCACTCTACGGAGACAGCCCTCGCAAAAATGACTAATGATCTATTGCTAACAATGGATTCTGATGCGTCATCTATGTTGCTGCTTCTTGATCTTAGCGCCGCTTTCGATACTGTTGATCATAATATTTTATTAGAGCGTATCAAAACGCGTATTGGGATGTCAGACTTAGCCTTGTCTTGGTTTAACTCTTATCTTACTGACAGGATGCAGTGTGTCTCCCATAACAATGCGACCTCGGACTATGTTAAGGTAACGTGCGGAGTTCCCCAGGGTTCGGTTCTTGGCCCTGCACGCTTTAGTATTTACATGCTGCCGCTAGGTGACATCATACGCAAATACGGTGTTAGCTTTCACTGTTATGCGGATGACACCCAACTCTACATGCCCCTAAAGCTGACCAACACGCCGGACTGTAGTCAGCTGGAGGCGTGTCTTAATGAAATTAAACAATGGATGTCCGATAACTTTTTGCAACTCAACGCTAAGAAAACGGAAATGCTGATTATCGGTCCTGCTCAACACCGACATCTATTTAATAATACCACCTTAACATTTGACAACCAAACAATTAAACAAGGCGACTCTGTAAAGAATCTGGGTATTATCTTCGACCCAACTCTCTCGTTTGAGTCACACATTAAGAGTGTTACTAAAACGGCCTTCTTTCATCTCCGTAATATCGCTAAAATTCGTTCCATTTTGTCCACAAACGATGCTGAGATCATTATCCATGCGTTCGTTACATCTCGTCTCGATTACTGTAACGTTTTATTTTCGGGCCTCCCTATGTCTAGCATTAAAAGATTACAGATGGTACAAAATGCGGCTGCTAGACTTTTGACAAAAACAAGAAAGTTTGATCATATTACGCCTATACTGGCTCACTTGCACTGGCTTCCTGTGCACCTAAGATGCGACTTTAAGGTTTTACTACTTACGTATAAAATACTACACGGTCAAGCTCCTGCCTATCTTGCCGATTGTATTGTACCATATGTCCCGGCAAGAAATCTGCGTTCAAAGAACTCCGGCTTATTAGTGATTCCCAGAGCCCAAAAAAAGTCTGCGGGCTATAGAGTGTTTTCTATTCGGGCTCCAATATTATGGAATGCCCTCCCGGTAAAAGTTAGAGATGCTACCTCAGTAGAAGCATTTAAGTCTCATCTTAAAACTCTTGTATACTCTAGCCTTTAAATAGACTCCCTTTTTAGACCAGTTGATCTGCCGTTTCTTTTCTTTTCTTTTCTACTCTGCTCCGGGGTGGACCGCTAGCCTGTTCATCGGATGGGGACATCTCTACGCTGCTGACCTGTCTCCGCTCGGGATGGTTCCTGCTGGCCCCACCATGGACTGGACTTTCGCTGATGTGTTGGACTTTCACAATATTATGTCAGACCCACTCGACATCCATTGCTTTCGGTCTCCCCTAGAGGGGGGGGGTTACCCACATATGCGGTCCTCTCCAAGGTTTCTCATAGTCATTCACATTGACGTCCCACTGGGGTGAGTTTTCCTTGCCCGTATGTGGGCTCTGTACCGAGGGTGTCGTTGTGGATAATACAGCCCTTTGAGACACTTGTGATTTAGGGCTATATAAATACACATTGATTGATTGATTGATTGAATGTTTTGCAAATCCTTTTCAACTTTTATTCAATTGAGTAGACTGCAAAGAAAATATATTTAATATTCGAACTGAGAAACTTAATTTTTTTTGCAAATAATCATAAACTTAGAATTAAATGGCAGCAACACATTGTAAAACAAGTTGGCACAGGGGCATTTTTACCACTGTGTTACATGGCCTTTCCTTTTAACAACACTCAGTAGACCAATTTGTGAAGCTTTTCAGGTGGAATTATTTCCCATTCTTGCTTGATGTACAGCTTAAGTTGACCTAAACAACAATGGACAGGTCTTTTTCAACAAAATGTACAAAATGTATGTTGATGCCATATATAATAAGTGAATATATACTGTATATCCTGAATTATTACACAAGTGGTCAATGACTGAGGGATGACTGGTTGGTATCTTGCGCCACACATTTTCAATGGGAGACAGGTCTGGACTACAGGCAGGCCAGTCTAGTACAGGCACTCTTTTACTATGAAGCCCCGCTGTTGTAACATGTGGCTTGGCATTGTCTTGCTGAAAGAAGCAGGTGCGTCCATGAAAAAGACGTTGCTTGGATGGCAATATACTGTATGTTGCTCCAAAACCTGTATTTACCTTTCAGCATTAATGGCGCCTTTGCAGATGTGTAAGTTACCCATGCCTTTGGCACTAATACACCCCCATGCCATCACAGAGGCTGGCTTTTGAACTTTGCGCCTATAACAATCCGGATGTTTGTTTTCCTCTTTGTTCCGGAGGACAGGCCGTCCACAGTTTCCAAAAACAATTTGAAATGTGGACTCGTCAGACCACAGAACACTTATCCACTTTGCATCATTCCATCTTAGATGAGCTCGGGCCCAGCGAAGCCGACAGCGTTTCTGGGTGTTGTTGATAAATAGCTTTCGCTTTGCATAGTAGAGTTTTAACTTACACTTACAGATGTAGCGACAAACTGTAGTTACTGACAGTGTTTTTTTTAAGTGTTCCTGAGCCCATGTGGTGATATCTTTACACACTGATGTCGGTTTTTGATGCAGTACTGCCTGAGGGATCGAAGGTCACGGGCATTCAATGTTGTTTTTTAGCCTTGCTGCTTACGTGCAGTGATTTCTCCAGATTCTCTGAACCTTTTGATGATATTACGGACCGTAGATGGTGAAATCCCTAAGTTCCTTGCATTAGCTGTTTGATAAATGTTGTTCTTAAACAATTTGCTCATGCATTTGTTCACAAAGTGGTGACCCTCACTCCATCTTTGTTTTTGAATGACTGAGCATTTCATGGAAGCTGCTTTTATACCCAATCATGGCACCCACCTGTTCCCAATTAGCCTGTTCACCTGTGGGATTTTCCAAATAAGTGTTTGATGAGCATTCCTCAACTTTCTCAGTCTTTTTGCCACTTGCGCCAGCTTTTTGGAAACATGTTGCAGGCATCAAACTCCAAATGAGCCAATATTTGCAAAATATAACAAAGTTTTCCAGTTCGAACATTAAGTATCTTGTATTTACGGTGTATTCAATTGAACATAGGTTGAAAAGGATTTGCAAATCATTGTATTCTGCTTTTTATTTACCATTTACACAACGTGCCAACTTCACTGGTTTTTGGGTTTGTACAATTACTCTGCGTTAAGTAAATAAAACAATTTCTCTCACAAATTACACTTTTGTCAGGGCTCACCACTTCAAGTCAATTGTGAGAGTGCTTTAGCTTAGTTTTTACGCCTGGTGCTCTTCCTGATGCACCCCTCACACTGGGCATGCCACTGGACATCTCTAAAGGCTAGTTGTTGGGCCTTGGTGTTAGGTTAAAGGGTTGGAGAGGAACCTTTTTTTTTTTTAAATAAGTCCCCATCAGCCACAATTGTTTTGTGAGACAAGAACCCACACGTCCTTTCCTTTTCTGTGCGTTCTAAATAGTGAAAACTGCTAGTAGGAGGCTGTGAAAGTGATACAATCTATTCCGCCTATAAAGCAACAATGTTTTATATACATGCTGTAAGCATGTACGTACTGTAATGTATTACCAAGTACATTCATGATAACATGTAATATTTACAGTATTTTGGTCATTTTTACCAATACCATAACTTAATGGGCATATTGATTCCACAGAGTGCAACGCAATGAACACCACTTCTGTCAACAACATAGAGAGCACTCTCTGTGTTACTACTAATGTCAGATTTTGTAAGAGCCTCGGAGCTTTATTTTGTAGCTCATGGGCCACAACCTTCCACTAGAAAGGTGAGAAGCATGATTTATAACCTAGCAATAACTATTACCAAATCAAAGCCAATACAGCAGAAGAAGCTGAAGCTTCTTTATTTTATGGAAAAACACAACTAAAATGATTCGCTGATCAGCAAGGCGATGTGTTATTATGCCAGAAAAGTATAGTCCCTCTGTGTTATCTCTCATAATTACAATGTGGCTATAGCTTGGTATATGTACAGATCACGGCATGTAAATGGAGTAGTGTTGGCGATTTTTAGATGTTTTTTTAAGAGTGCTTCATAGGCGAAATACTTTTGTAGATTAATCCCCTTTACTTGCATTGTTAACCGCTCCATACTTGCACTATTTAGGACAAACATAAAAGAGACATGTGTGTCCTTGTCTCATATAAGGGTTGGCGATGATGGCCAAATAGTGTTGTTTTTCTTTAAAGGCAGCAGTGTGTACCAGCAGACAGAATTGTAATAAAGTTAATACATAATCACAGATATTCACTTATTTTGTATTGCAACTAGAGATGTCCGAAATTATCGGTACGTTTTTTTTTATTATAAGTATCGTTTTTTTAATTTTTTTTTTATTTTTTATTAAATCAACATAAAAAACACAAGATACACTTACAATTAGTGCACCAACCCAAAAAACCTCCCTCCCCCATTTACACTCATTCACACAAAAGGGTTGTTTCTTTCGGTTATTAATATTCTGGTTCCTACATTATATATCAGGGGTGGGCAATTAATTTTTACCGGGGGCCGCATGAGCAACCCGAGCACTGCTGGAGGGCCACATCGACAATATTTCAATTAAATTTTGCTCAATATTATTTTTGATGTATACCGTAAGATAAATAATAATAATAATAATTAATAATAATAATAATGATACTTTCATTTAACCTAACTTAACTTTATACCAAAAGCACTGCTTTGGAAATCATTTGTACCCCTTTCAGAGATCACATTTAGTTCCCCTTAAACATCCTCATGTTGTACAATAAAATGTAAGCATAGGATGAAGTGTGCATTCCTGTAACTTTCTCTAGTAACAGCCTTCCATGATTAATATAAATAAATTAACATTAATAATAAATGACAGTAAAATAAGCACACGTATGACTGAGAAGTCATAGTGTAACTTTGTGTGGTGTTTGAGTTGTCCGACTTTTTGTGTGGCCATAAACGCACCAGTGGTTTAGTGGTATGCGTGTTGGTGACAGATGACAAGTTGGTTTTGGCCTGGTTTGTACGGCAGAAAATGACTAGTTTTTCGAGATAGAAGTGTTTTACTCATGTTTTTGGTGTGGTTATGGCCGAATATTAACAGTTTTGCTCAATAAAGTGATCAATATAATTCCTGGCCTCGAAGCATCTCGATACGTTACAATAATTGAATGGTGTTCAATTGAACGGTGTTGACGAACACCGTTAGGGCCGCTTGTTGTCACTGTCACTCAAAGTTGCATTGCAAAATTACACAGACTAAATGTGTTTATTTTGTTTAGAATTCAGATGGGATTTGATTTGGTGCGCGGCATATATTTGCTGTGCGCAGAGGACGCTTGAGCAGTGCGCAATTGCGCAGGCGCGCACCTTAGAGGGAACGCTGCTTGGCAGTCCCTGTCTTGTTGAAAACACGGCATTCGTCATCAACTTTTCTCTTTTTAGCGTCTCGGGGATAACCGTGCATCACTTGTCGCTGTGCACCTTCACTCACAGGTTACACACGAACATACGCCCATAAATAACACTTTTCAAAATAAAAGCAGCACAATTGTATTGCGCGCAGGACATAGATGTTTTTTCAGCTTTATTTTGTAATTTGAGATTGCAGCTGTTCACATTCACTCACAATCACGCACGCGCATACGTCCACACGGAAGTAATACAAATAACGCTTTTCAAAACAAAAGCAGCACCGTTGTATTGCACACTCGACAGACACTTTTTAAAATGTATTTTGTAATTTATGATTGGCCTCACGCGGGCCGGACAGGGACGCACAAAGGGCCGGATGTGGCCCGCGGGCCGCAGAATGCCCAGGTCTGTTATATATCAATATATATCAATACAGTCTGCAAGGGATACAGTCCTTAAGCACACATGATTGTTCGTGCTGCTGGTCCACTAATAGTACTAACCTTTAACAGTTCATTTTACTCATTTTCATGAATTACTAGTTTCTATGTAACTGTTTTTATATTGTTTTACTTTCTTTTTTATTCAAGAAAATGTTTTAAATTTATTTATCTTATTTTATAAAAAAATTTAAAAAGGTACCAAAATATTGGTATCGAGGCAACCCTAATAATTATTATTGCTTATTTGAGACACTAGGTTGTATTCGTCTACTGTCATGTCCGAGGCTCGAAGTGGTGGGCCAGAGAGCATCTGTTGTCATAGCGTTTTGGGCGGAATTTTGCCTTTCTCAAAGAAAAATGCCCTATGTTTGCGTTGTTGTAGGCTGTTGGATCCGTTTAAATCGCAAAAAGGATACCAATTTCTTCAAAGTTCCTCGAGAGATAATCCAGAAGGGTGAAAGATACACAAAATTTACGAAAGAAAAGGAGAAAAATAGCACACATTCCAGTCGAAGAAGGCAAGAGTCGAAGAACACACAAGTTTGCAGTCATCACTGTGTTAATGGTTTGTTTGATATACTTTTAACTAGGGATGATACTCGAAACCGGTTTTCCCGGTTGTTCGATAAAAGAACCGAGTCCTCGGACTCGAATCCCTTTTTGAGAACCGGTACCCGTTATCAAGACCACTATAGTAAAGAAAAAGAGTTGGTTCTTTATTCGAATCGCTGGTTGTCCAAACTAGGCATAATAATGTGTTATTTCCACGACTGTATAAATCGGTATCGGTTGATATCGGTAATTAAGAGTTGAACAATATCCGAATGTCGGATATCGGCAAAAAGCCATTATCGGACATCCCTAATTGCAACCTCTTTCAGCTTTACAGATACCACATCCATTCTTCAAAAATGGCAAGGATTAGAGGCTAATGTGGTTGTCATGTAAACAATGCTTTTATGTCGACACTCAAACTCTCATGGGGGAGCATTATAAGAGCATTCACAGACAGGAGGTCACATGTGCAAAATATGCAGTTTAAAACCTGCAGTCTGGCTTCTGTGGTCCTGAAGGAGGCATGTTTCTAACAAGACAAGAGGCAGAAAGCAACTAGACAGAAGACACAATATCACTCGCACCCTTTGGAAGGGTCTCCTGCCTCTACGCAGCACTGCAACTATAACTCTACCTGGGAAGGCAGTTTAAGTGAGAGCTTAAAAGACGCTGGAGGCTCGGCTGACCATTTATTGCGGCTAACATCCAAACTGCACGCAGTGAAAGGATCGGAGGTGCTGAGGAGGGTTGCAGATGAGGTCAGTCTGTAGCAAATGGTGCAACTAAATAAGAAATTAACCTTGCATCACCTTTTTTTCTTCTTCCAGCCTTGGAGCACAGATGGCTCTGAGCCTCTTGCTTGAGTCTGACCCTGAGGCATGCGTGGCCAAGCTGGATATTTTCAGATGCATCTATAAAAAGAGACGCAGCTCCACAGTTCACCTGAGAAGTTCACTGAGGGCAACGCCGCCTTTGTGTTGAAAAGTGTCTGGAAAAGTCCCCCAATGAGGTCGCTATCGCAGCATGGGCAGATAAAGCCTAATGGCCTGCGTCCGTTTGCCGCTCGCTCGTCATATTTGGGCGAGAGCCCATCTGGCGCAGGGCTGCTATTAAAGGGTTGACATTAAAAGGGGGTGTACGAGATGGGAGTGGGGAGGGGGGAAGCAAAGCCATTAGTCTTGCAGCCGAAACCTCGATAAGACAATAACGATTTAATGGAGGCCAGGAGGCATGCGCCGTGGTGACATTCGCTATGGCAACACGCCGATCCTGAGACATCTATCAAGGGTGGGCGGGTGGACTCGGGAGGAATGGTAATGGCTATGTTCACATGACTGCAAAATCTTTGCAAGCAGGATTGAAAGACAAGACGTCACATTCACCCACACGAATACAGTATACAGTACACTTACAGTATGCTTACAGTTTTTTTCAATTCCAACGATCCACGCTTTTTGACAGTTATCATCCGAAATGTCTTGGATATTTTTAAGACGATTGTAGATGCTCGTGCTGATCGGTCGAGGTGATTAATTGACATTTTTGTGGAGGAAATGTCAATGCACTAGAATACCAAGTGGCATGTCCAAAAATGGACAACTGTCGACACAAACTTGAGCACAATGAGCCTGATCTACAAAAGCAGGGGTTTCCAACTAATTTTCACAGAGGGCCATAGCAGCATCATAGGTGCCACCAAAGGGCCTGTTGTAACTAGAAGATAGTAAATGTGACAAAAAGTATAGATTGTTCAATTTCCTTTATTTAACCAGGTAAAACTCATTGACATTTAAATCTCTTTTTCAAGAGCGACCTGACAAAGAGGGCGGCACAAACAAAGTTACAATAATACAACACAACAACAGCAGTCATACCACAACAGGTCAAAATTATTTAAAGCGATTAAGTAATAATTTAATTTAAAAGCAAGTACATTGCCCAAGAGAACTGGAATAGATTGTTGACTAACTGTTTGCTGTTTTTTCAGACACTAAACTCAAAGTCTGTATCGCACATGCATCAAAAGTGAACATCCATACAATGACATTAATTAGTTTGTATTCGGACACCTGACTTTTGAACGCAAGTAAAAAAAAGTGATGGGCCACCAACCCAAGATGGCTACTTTGCAGCAAACAGAGTGCAACCTATTCGAGTACGCAAGGGGCCTAGATTTTGCCACTCAACGCAGATACAAGTAAAAATGAAAACTACCGTATTTTTCTGAATATAAGTCGCAGTTATTTTCATAGTTTGGCCGGGGGTGCGACATATACTCCGGAGCGATTTATGTGTGAAACTATTAACACATTACCGTAAAATATCAAATAATATTATTTATCTCATTCGCGTAAGAGACGAAGCAAATGTCAGCAATCGTCACACACACGTCAACCAATAAGAATTCGGCGTGGGCGGGTCATGGCAGAAGTGCATTGTGCGTCATAGCAGAAGTGCATTGTGGGTCATGGGATGCTAATTGCTACTGCTACACAGCACACTACTACAACATTGGCGGTAACTTATAAAAACTGAGAAGGGCTGAATGAAAATGGCACCAAAAAGGAAATCATACACTGCAGATTACAAGCTGGACGTAGTAAAATATGCAGTAGAAAACGGCGGTCGAGCAGCAGAAAGAAAGGGAGCGGCGCATACCAGGAGCGACAACGAAGAAGAAGATTTCATCGGCTTTAGCGAACAGGAGTGACAGATTGTTTGGTAAACGTATAGCATGTTCTATATGTTATTGTTATTTGAATGACTCTTACCATAATATGTTACGTTAACATACCAGGCACGTTCTCAGTTGGTTATTTATGCGTCATATAACGTACACTTATTCAGCCTGTTGTTCACTATTCTTTATTCATTTTAAATTGCCTTTCAAATGTCTATTCTTGGTGTTGGATTTTATCAAATACATTTCCCCCAAAAATGCGACATATACTCGAGTGCGACGTATATATGATTTTTTTCCTTCTTTATTATGCATTTTCGGCCGGTGCGACGGAAACTCCGGAGCGACTTATAATCCGAAAAATACGGTATGCAATAGAATCTATCCCTATACGTTATCCAAATAAGATTTGTCGAGTGATCTTAGCCGTCGGTTGCGTTCCCAGACATATCGAACTCTCTGGTGCTCCAGACATCATTCCACAAGACAAACCAGATGAAAACTTGGAAAATAATGAAGGTCTACAACTTCTTTGTGTGTGGCTGGGTCAAGGAAATTTGTATGAAGACTCTACCGGATAAATATGCATAGTTTTTGCTTGGGTAAGATTGCATTTCATGATTTAACTTAGCGTCTACCACCATTTGGTTGCCTGTGGTTTTTGTAAGCGCCATTTACGAATATGCGTGTTTTTCCAATGTTGACATAGATGTCAACATTGTGTGTTTGCTGAAAGCTTAATTTATAATTGCTGCCTTTTGTAAAAGCTTAACTATTTTAGGTTTTAGGTTCACATTTGATTTCTTCTCTTTAGATTTGCCAAGTTGGTGGTTTACGAAACACTCGTGGCAAAAATGTGTTTCAAGAACTACGAAACAAGATAAAATACAAGTAATATCAAGATATTACTTAAATGAGAAATAATGAATGTTAAAAGTAGGGATGATGTTTGATAAGAAATTATCGAGTTCGAGCCTATTATCGAATCCTCTTATCGAACCGATTCCTTATTGATTCTCTTATCGAGTCCAGATAGGTTGTTGTATATGGAAAATAACACAATATTTGGTTTAACAAAAGCTTACTTTTATTATATAAGAAAAAAATAAAATCTAATAAATAAATAAATATTGACTGTTACCCCCCTAAAAAAATAGAATAAAATAAATAAATATTGACTGTTGTTACCCAAAGTATATTAAGGGGGATTTTTCAGAAAAACAAACATATACAGTAACACAAAAACAAGCTGTCTCTGTGATCACTATAGGTGCATAAAAAACAATATAGTGTTAAATAAAATCAGTCCCTTGGGAACGAAACTTAAAATAATACAGCTCTCCAAAAAGTGCACTTCTGCTGCTATTTGACATAACTGTTTGTTATGATGCTTTGACATTTTTGCACTTTATTTCTTTATTGAAAGAAAATTCTATGAAGAGAAAAGTTGTTTGCAAATGTGGTTACAGTGCTAAAAAATGAAAAGTTAAAGCTAAAAAAAGAAATACACTTTATTGAGTTAACATTATTTCTTTATAGGGTAGATAGCTAGGTAGATGTGATGTTATGTGCTAGAGAATATAACAACTACACTACCCAGCATGCAACGGGAGTGACGAGCATGCACAGTAGCCCCGAAAAGTGTTGTTGCTTGTCGTCACCCGGCAGCTAAGAATGAGGTTATGAGCACGCTGTGAAAGTAAACGTCAAGAGCTCAGCCAACACGCCTCGTCTGCATTATTTATAATTAGACAGACAACACATATACAGTGTGATTTTTTTTTGTTTACAAGGAAAGAAAAACAAAAGTTAAAAAAGGGAGACGTCATGTGCTGCGGTTGCTTTAAGAACGTTGCGACAGCTGCCGTAAAGGAGGTGCGTTGCTAGCCTGGTTGCTATGTTTCCGGTTGGTCGTAAAAGTGTTTGTCATGTGTTTGTACCCTGCTCAAATCTCTCAGTAAAGTTATACATTGGATTATACATTTTGTTTTGAACTTTATTACACCTTGGAGCGCTTTTTCCGGTGCATTGTTTTTCCTGCTTTCCCTATCTGCGCCTAATGACTGAGCTACGTGACGTAATTTCTTGTGATGTCCCACGGGGCATTTCTGGTCGGGACGGGATTCGTTCCCAGCGATTCGAATAAAGAACCAACTCTTTTTCTTTACTATAGTGGTCTTGATAACGGGTACCGGTTCTCAAAAAGGGATTCGAGTCCGAGGACTCGGTTCTTTTATCGAACAACCGGGAAAACCGGTTTCGAGTATCATCCCTAGTTAAAAGTATATCAAACAAACCATTAACACAGTGATGACTGCAAACTTGTGTGTTCTTCGACTCTTGCCTTCTTCGACTGGAATGTGTGCTATTTTTCTCCTTTTCTTTCGTAAATTTTGTATATCTTTCACCCTTCTGGATTATCTCTCGAGGAACTTTGAAGAAATTGGTATCCTTTTTGCGATTTAAACGGATCCAACAGCCTACAACAACGCAAACATAGGGCATTTTTCTTCGAGAAAGGCAAAATTCCGCCCAAAACGCTATGACAACAGATGCTCTCTGGCCCACCACTTCGAGCCTCGGACATGACAGTAGACGAATACAACCTAGTGTCTCAAATAAGCAATAATAATTATTAGGGTTGCCTCGATACCAATATTTTGGTACCGGTTAACGGTACCAAAATGTATTTTGATACTTTTCAATAATTTGATACTTTTCTTAATAAATGGGACCAAAAAAAATGGCATTATTGGCTTCATTTTAACAAATAATCTTATGATTAATTAAACATATGTTTCTTACTGCAATCAAAAAAATATTTTGGCATTAACTAACATAGTGACCATACTAGAAAACTTTAATACTTGTAAGTAAGCAAACAGGTTACAAAGGCTCCTAATGTGGCTGCTGACGTATGCAGTGACAATGTGTCATTACTCATTGTATTATTTTGTCAAAAATATGAGGGACAAGTGGTAGAAAATGAAGGGATTATTAACCATCAATTTTCTTCCGCTTATCTGAGGACGGGTCGCGATGGCAGCAACCTACGCAGAGAAGCCCAGACTTCCCTCACCCCAACCAGCTCCTCCAGGGATCCCGAGGCATTCCCAGTCCAGCCGGGAGACATAGTGAAGGAGCAGCGGCTTTACTTTGAGCCCCTCCCGGATGACAGAGCTTCGTATCTTATCTCTAAGGGAGAGCCCCGTCACCTGACGAAGGAAACTCATTACGGCAGCTTGTATCCGTGATCTTGTCATTTCGGTCATTACCCAAAGCTCATGACCATGAGTGAGGATGGGAACGAATATCGACCTTTAAATTGAGAACTTTGCCTTCTGGCTCAGCTCCTTCTTTACCACAACAGATTGATACAGTGTCAGCATTACTGATCCGTCTGTCGATCTCATGATCCACTCTTCCCTCACTCGTGAACAAGACTCTGAGGTACTTGAACTCCTCCACTTGGGGCAAGATCTCTTCCCCCAACCTGGAGATGGCACTCCACCCTTTTCCGGGAGAGAACCATGGACTCAGACTTGGAGGTGCTGATACTCATCCCAGTCGCTTCACACTGTGTTGCGAACTGATCCAGTGAGAGCTGAAGATCCTGGCCAGATGAAGCCATCAGGACCAAATCATCTACAAAAAGCAGAGACCTAATCCTGCAGCCACCATACCGGATCATCTCGACGCCCTCACTGCGCATAGAAATTCTGTCCATAATAGTTATGAACAGAATCTGTGACAAAGGGCAGCTCTGGCAGGGTCCAACCCTCACTGAATACAGGTCCAACTTACTGCCGGCAATGCGGACCAAGCTCTGACTCTGACCAAACAGGGAGCAGACCGCCACAATCAGACAGTCCGATACCCCATACATTCTGAGCACTCCCCACAGGACTTCCCGAGGGAGATGGTCGAATGCCTTCTCCAAGTCCACAAAGCACATGTAGAGCTGGTCTACAGTTCCACGACCAGGAAGAAAACCACACTGCTCCTCCTGAATTCGAGGTTCGACTATCCGGCGTAGCCTCCACTCCAGTACACCTGAATAGACCTTACCGGGAAGGCTGAGGAGTGTGATTCCGCGATAGTTAGAACACACCCTCAGGTTCCCCTTCTTAAAGAGAGGAACCATCACCTCTGTCTGCCAAACCAGAGGTACCACCTCCACGCAATGTTGCAGAGTCTTGTCAACCATGACAGCCCAAAAGCATCCAGAGCCTTAAGGAACTCCGGGCGGGTCTCTTCCACCCCCGGGGCCTTGCCACTGAGGAGCTTTTTAAGTACCTCTGCAACCTCTGCCCCAGAAATTGGAGAGCCCACCACAGATTCCCCAGGAACTGCTTCCTCATAGGAAGACGTGTTGGTGGGATTGAGGGGGTCTTTGAAGTATTCCCTCCACCGATCTATAACATCCGCAGTAGAGGTCAGCAGCACACCATCCTCACCATACACAGTGTTGACAGTGCACTGCTTCCCCTTCCTGAGGCGGCGGATGGTGGTTCTGAATTGCTTTGAAGCCGTCCGAAAGTGGTTTTCCATAGCTTCCCCGAACTTCTCCTATGCTAGATTTTTTTGCCTCCAGGACCGCCAAAGCTGCACACTGCTTGGCCTGTCAGTACCTGAGCCAAAATAACCTGATAGAACTCTTTCTTCAGCTTGACGGCATCATGGCGATTCTAGGATTACCATCACGGCAGGCACCCACCTCGTGGCCACAGCTCCAATCGGCCGCCTCGACAATAGAGGTATGGACAATGGTCTACTCGGACTCAATATTCATATTCTTCGTGACCTGTTCAAAGTTTTTCCGGAAGTGGGAATTGAAACTCTCTCTGACAGGAGACTCTGCTACACGTTCCCAGCAGACCCTCGCAATGTGTTTGGGCCTGCCAGGTCTGTCCGGCATTCACCCCCACCATCGGAGCCAATTCACCACCAGGTGGTGACCAGTAGGAAGCTCCGCCCCTCTCTTCACCCGAGTGTCCAAAACATGAGACCGCGAATCCGATGACAACTACAAAGTCGATCATGGAACTGCAGCCTAGGGTGACCTGGTGCCAAGTGCACATATGTACACCCTTATGTTTGAACGTTGTGTTTCTTATGGACAATCTTTGACGAGTACAAAAGACCAATAACAAAACACCACTCTGGTTCAGATCCGGGCGGCCATTCTTCCCAATCACGCCTCTCCAGGTTTCACTATCGTTGCCAATATGAAAGTTGGAGTCACACGGCAGAACAAGGGAATCACTCTCCCTTGAGGGAGTCCAAAAAGGGTGGGTACTCTGAGCTGCTGTTTGGTGCGTAAGCACAAACAACAGTCAGGACCAGTCCCCCCACCCGAAGGTGGAGGGAGGCTACCCTCTCATCTGGGTACTGGGTTAAAGTCCAACGTGCAGGCTTTGAGCCGGGGGGCAACAAGAATTTCCGCCCCAGCCTGTCGCCTCTTACTGCGTGCAACGCCAAAGTGGAAGAGAGCCCAGCTCCTCTCCACAGAACTGGTTCCAGGGCCCTTGCTGTGCGTCGAAGTGAATCTGACTAAATCTAGCCGGAATTAACCACCTCGCGCACCAGCTCAGGCTCCTTCCCACCCAGCGAGGTGAACTTCCACATCCAAAGTGCTAGCTTATGTAGCCGAGGATCGGACTGCCAAGTGCCCTGCTTTCGGCTTCCGCCCAGCTCACACGGCACCCGACCTCTATTGCCCCTCCTATGAGTAGTGATCCCATTGGAGGGGGGGCCCACGTTGCCTCTTCAGGCTGTCCCCTGCCGGGCCTCATGGGGACAGGCCCGGCCACCAGGCACTCGCCATCGTGCCCCACCTCCAAACTTGGCTCCAGAGGGGGCCCCGGTGACCCGCGTCCGGGCAAGGGAAATATAAGTCCTTGTTTGTTCTTTTCCATGAAGGTCTTCGAGCTGCTCTTTGTCTGATCCCTCACCTAGGACCTGTTTGTCTTGGGAGACCCGACCAGGGGGCATAGAAGCCCCCAGACAAGATAGCTCCTAGGCTCATTGGGACACGCAAACTCCTCTACCATGATAAGGTGGCAGCTCAGAACGTATTTGTTAACTATCCGATAATATCTGGTTATTTTTGGTTTTAACATGTTTTATCAACTGTACACTTCTTTTAAAATGTAATTAAGGCTTAAACGACGCGTCGACGTAGTCGACGTCATCGGTTACATAAATACGTCGACGCCGTTTTTGTGCGTCGACGCGTCGCATATTTACGTCACACTACCGTCATGGCGAAGCGCAAAGCAGACGATCAAAGCAGACGATGCGAGCGGTGCGAGCAAGGGGGAAAAATCACGCCAAAAGTCGTCAAAAGTGTGTAAGTATTTCAATACACAGCCTAATAATGTTGTTGAATGCACACTGTGTCGAGCGTAAATGGCCTATCATAGCAGCACAACGGCTATGAACGAACATTTGAAAAGAAAACCATCAACCATCAACTAGTCAATCGTCCGCGTGAGCATACGTTGTCATCATTACACAAAAACATGAATGTGTCATTTGTATCTGCTAGGGGTGTAACGGTACGTGTTTTGTATTGAACCGTTTCGGTACGGGGCTTTCGGTTCGGTACGGGGGTGTACCGAACGAGTTTCTAAGCTAAAGCTAACTTTAGCTGCTAAAGTCTTAACAAGCTGCTTCGCTCCTGCCTCTGTCTCAGCACGCAGCATTGTCCCACCCACACAACCATCTGATTGGTACACACGAAGCATTATCAGCCAATCAGCAGTGCGTATTCAGAGCGCATGTAGTCAGCGCTTCAGCGTGGAGCAGATAGGTGTTTAGCAGGTGAGCATCAGGCAGCGGACTCTCCCCAAATGATAATAAACACCTCCCAGTCAACTACTAGTAACAGCACTATGAGCCCGTTGACCTTCTAGAAACTTAAACTGCAGCTCAGCTCACTCGCAGTCCTGGCTTGAGGTGAAGGCTAATTACCTCCCAGTTCCAGCCACATCGACCCCTTCTGAGCGCCTATTTTCAGCTGCTGGGAATATTGTAAACAAGAAAATAAGCAGAGCATGTAGACATGCTAACCTTTCTTCATTACAACTGTTAGTCACTCACTGGAATGAGTAGAATTGGTTATTGTGTACTGTGTTGGACTGGATGTTTATTTTGCACATTTTAAAAGCAATACTTAATGTTTACAGTGCTCCAGAATATTTAGATTGGCACTTTTTTGTATTGGATGTTTATCTTTATTTTTGCACATTTTAGCAAATAAGCAATACTTTCACTTTTGTTGAAATGTTTACACTGTTGTTACAGAATATTTCGTTTTACACTTTTTTGTATTGGATGTTTATCTTTATTTTTGCACATTTTAAAGCAAAATAAGCAATACTTGTACTTTTGAAATGCTTATACTATTGCAGAATATTAAGATTTGCACTGGATGTTGACTTTTATATTTGCACATTAAAAAGCAAATAAGCTACTTTTAATTTTGTTAAAGGTTAAAAGTTTTAAATGTTTACATTGTTACAGAATATTTAGTCATGTTGTTGTCAATGTTGACTGAGTGGCCATACTTCTTTTTTTTTTTAAATAAAAGCCATGCCTTTCAAAAAAACTGGCCTACATTAATTTTTTCATCTTCATTTTGAATAAAAAAATAATCGGTAAAAGGAAAAATAATCTATAGATTAATCGAAAAAATAATCTATAGATTAACCGATTAATCGAAAAAATAATCTATAGATTAATCGATAGAAAAATAATCGTTAGCTGCAGCCTTAAATGTAATAAGCACTTATTATTCTGTTTGGATACTTTACATTAGCTTGGGGTCATACCACATATTTGGGTATTGAGCCAATACCAAGTAGTTAAAGGATCATACATTGGTCATATTTAAAGTCCTCATGTGTCCAGGAACGTATTTCCTGAGTTTGTAAACATAAAAAAATTTAAAAAGGGAAAAAAGATTTTGTGTTGATATAAAAATCTCAAAGTAATCATTGTAGTTTCGACTCGATACGGCTCTTGTTATTGATTTCGTTAATAATACCTGGGATCCGTTTTGATATCAGTCTCTCCAAATGCATGGAGAGACTGATATCAAAACGGATTAAAAAGGCAATACCACCATCCCTTGACCCATATCAGTTTGCGTACCGGAAGAACCGATCAACCGAAGACACCATCGCTATTGTAATCCATAGACTCTTAGAACATCTTGACCTTAAGGACACTTATGCAAGACTGCTCTTTGTCGATTTCAGCTCAGCATTTAACACAATAAGGCCAAACAGACTCAGATCTAAGCTTCACAACCTTGGTCTGAACACCTTCCTCTGCAACTGGACTTTGGACTTTTTAACGAATCGCACACAGTATGTGAAAATAGGCGAGCACATTTCTGCCACGCTCACCATCAACACCGGTACTCCACAGGGTTGTGTGCTAAGCCCTGTGCTCTTCACCCTCTTCACACATTACTGCATAGCCTCTTCAACATCCAATCTCACTGTCAAATATGCCGACGACACCACGGTACTTGGGCTCATCAGCAACAATGATGAGACAGCATACAATGCAGAGGTCCAACAGCTGGCTTTATGGTGTGCTAACAACAACTTGGTTCTTAATACTAACAAAACCAAATAACTAATTGTAAACTTCCGCAGGAAAGGGCAGAACAAACACCCTCCACTTTTAATTAATAACAATCTAGTAGAAAGGGTCAAGCATTTCAAATTCTTAGGGGTGAACATAACAGAAGATCTATGCTGGGACATTAACACTGCTTCTACAGTCGGAAAGGCCCAACAACGTCTTTTTTTTTTGAGGAAACTAAAATGCGCAAACATTCCGCAGAAATCAATGGTAAACTTTTACAACTGTGCTATCAGCAGTGTCCTCACTTGCGGCTTTTTAGTGTGGTTTGCTAGCTGCACTAAAGGAAACCAACAGGCCCTCCAGCGAGTGGTTAAAGCGGCGGGGAAAATTACAAGGACGATACTCCCAGAGATGAGTGCCATGTACACAACTCGCTGCCTAAAGCGAGTACACAACATCCTGAAGGACAGATACCACCCAGCACATGGCCTCTTCAACCTGCTACCCTCTGGAAGGAGGTATAGATCGATTTGCGCCAGGACCACCAGAATGTCTCACAGTCTGTATCCCCAGGCTGTGAGACTGCTAAATGAACAGCCTGCCCCTTTGCTGCCCCGGACCATCTTATTACCTCACTCTTCACCACCTCAATAATTGTGCTCTGGACATTGCATTGCTGCAACATCAACGTAACACCCATCAGACATCTGACTGTTCCTATCCCCACACCCCTCTATTCGCCATCTTCCTGACAATGCTAAACTGTAAACTATGGTCAACCTGCACTTCAATGCAGTTTCTATGCCGCTGGACAAAGCTCAAACAAAATCTCGTTGACATGTATGACTTAAGTGTTATTATGACAATGACAATAAAGGAATTGATTGATTGATTGATTAAAATAGCGCTTTTCTAAGTACCCAAAGTCGCTTTACATGTTTTTCTGAACCCATCAATCATTCACACCTGCTGGTGGTAAGCTACTTTCGTAGCCACAGCTGCCCTGGGGTAGACTGACTGAAGCGTGGCTGCAATTTGTGCCTACGGCCCCTCCGACCACCACCTATCATTCATCATTCATTTCACCGGTGTGAGCGGCACCGGGGGCAAAGGGTGAAGTGTCCTGCCCAAGGACACAACGGCAGCGATTTTTGGATGGTAAGAGGCGGGGAGCGAACCTGCAACCCTCAGGTTTCTGGCACGGTTGCTCCACCCACTACGCCACGCCGTTACAAGCGATGTCTGTGTAGACCCACTCTATTGTTTACATTCAGGAGCACTAGCTTGCTGTTAGCGGTGACTGTGAGTTATTGTGTCCTCCCACGGTGTGTAGTGAATCATGTTTAGCTATTCCTCGTCCTGCAGGGATGATACTTGTAAGAAACTTAATTTATTTGTCGCCATGGAGGCAAGAATTAGTGAAGGAGTAGCTAAAACACTACGGAGAGACCTTTGCCGCTAGCTTGCTATTAGCTAGCTGTGTTTTAGAGCAGTGGTCCCCAACCTTTTTGTAACTGCGGACCGGTCAACGCTTGAAAATTTGTCCCACAGACCGGGAGGGGGTATGTTTGTTTTTGGCATAAAAAAATACAATCATGTGTGCTTACAGACTGTATCCCTGCAGACTGTATTGATCTATATTGATCTATATTGATATATAACGTAGGAACCAGAAATATTAATAACAGAAAGAAACAACCCTTTTGTGAGAATGAATGGGAATGAGTGTAAAAGGGGGAGGGAGGTTTTTAGAGTTGGTGCACTAATTGTAAGTGTATCTTGTGTTTTTTATGTTGATTTAATAAAAAATAAAAAAAACATTTTATTTTTTTATATTTATTTCTTGTGCGGCCCGGTACCAATCGATCCACGGACTGGTACCGGGTCGCGGCCCGGTGGTTGGGGACCACTGTTTTAGAGCACCTCTTGCAGAGCAGCGCCTCAGTGTTTATAGCTCCACCTTTATCATTAGGTTTAAAGCCAAAATACCTCTATTCTTCATCGTCTGTCTATAAGCTGTTTTTGCTTGCAAGTGCTGTGTGTGTTGACGAACATGCGCCGCAGCTTGTATATTGATGAAAAATAAAAGTACCTGTATTTTTCAAAAGCAGTATAGTACCGTTTTTAATTCATTTGTATCATTTATGTATTCATTTATCTCTCTACATCAATGACAATAATCAAAACAACGGAAGAGATTAGCAATGCAATTGATGGTAAACAGTGTTCAGCTGCAATGATCAAGCCAACGAGTGCCCTTGCAGAAACTCCAGTCCCCCAGACTGCTGTGGAGCTGGAGGAGCTAGCCAGCTGGATAATGGCCAGTAGATTCTTTCACGATTGGCTTAGCCGGAGTAGGACACCAAAGCAGAGAAGAAAAATAAATACAAATAAATAATAAATAAATAAATAAAAACAAATAAATAAATAATAACAAAAAGAGCACCTAAAAAGGAGTGAGGAGAAATTAACTAAGGATGCCCACATAAGGTGTGAGGAAGAAAAATGGCACACAGAAGGTGTGGAGAAGTAACAATTAATACTGCACTGCAATGCGGGGACTGGGCCATAAGGAATGGGGAGGGTGAGTGGAGCCAAAGCAGAGGAGTTGTACGCGACTGGAAGGGGAATCTACTGGCGCAGTGTAACGGGACTGGAGAGCTTAAGTAACCAGAAGGAAATGAGTATCAGGTGTGCGCGCACGTGGCTACGACCTGTGACCCAGAAACCAGGCACTGCAACAAAAATAAGATAGGCGGCAGCAGAGCTGCCAGATCATAACAAATTATTGTTTATTTATGTGTTTAATCATTATTTACTTACTCATTTGTCTAATCATTGATTAACTCATTTATGTATTCACAGTGGTGTTGTGTACATACAAATGTGTTAAATGTGTTATGTGTTGTGCCCGTATGTGGGCTCTGTACCGAGGATGTCGTTGTGGCTTGTGCAGCCCTTTGAGACACTTGTGATTTAGGGCTATATAAATAAACATTGATTGATTGATTGATTGAAAATACTGCTTTGATACGAAAAAAGGTATATAAATATGCTCTGAATCATCCAACCCCTTTTCGGAGATGTAATGAGAAACTGGAAATATGTGATGTATTACATTGTAATAGTATGCATGTTTGAAATAAACGAACACCATAATCATTAGCGCGTACATTCATTGTTTTCACAAAGTGACTTATTAGACAAGTGTACATTTCACAACATTGAGAAAACACATGGCTAAATGGTGACATGGATCCCTCATTGTGTAATTTGATGATTTTAAAAAGAAATCTGAGGCCAAGTCATAAGTATTCCAGACCTAAAGGGAGTAATCGTATGCGATGGACATATTGCAATTTTCAGTTTTTCCAAATTACCGCGAAGAAATGTGTGAGAGGAGCATGTCATTCAAAACCACAATAGCACAAAATTGATTTATCTGTATCTTATCCCTCTTGAGCTGGAGCATTCTCTCTCTCTGTGCTGCTGCCTGGCTGTCACAGCGCACTTCTCCAGCTTCTTTCCGTGAAGCGATACAGAGGAAGGAAGAAGTGCATGGGAAATTAAACAAAGAGAGCATATCTTTGTGTGTCTACCAGGGTGTTGTATTTTTACAGGGGGGAAAAAAGAGGCAGAGTGGGCATTTTGCTCTAGAGGCGCTAGCCCGTGCCAAAACATTGGCTTGGTTGCGGGGGAATCAAAACTTACGCCCTTCCCAAAACACACCATGCATGATTCTGCAGCAAAATGATAGCCACTGAATAAATACACTATATCCTCCCGAAACCCTCTCCGCTTTAAAAGACACACAAAAGCACGCAGCATCTGATTCCATTTCCACCCTTAGCAGTAAAGTTCAGTTACACAACATTTTGTCTGCGTTTTCTTCACCCGTGAATTCAACAACTCATAAATAAACTCACAAATAAAACAGCTGTGAAACATAGATGGAACATACTGTTTACAGAACATATTTGGCAGGTTTGTTAACAATGTTCTTAAGACAAACCAGTCTAAAATGGAGCAAATCACTCAAATAATAAAACATTGATCAAACAAAACACATACCGGCATGGTCTTTAGGCCATGCAGCACGTGCAAACATGAACAGACATACTGTTTGACCGTACAGGTCACTTCTTGATCAATGCAACGCTTATTAACCTGTCTCAAGATATACTTTCCTGGTTGCTTACTACTACTTTGGAGAGATAAATATTGTTTTTATATAAGCAAAATATTTAGACTGGAAGTCTCTGCAGAGAGTGGTGAGGATGGCGGAAAAGATCATCAGGACTCCTCTTCCTCCAATCTAGGAAATTGCAAAAAGCCGCTGCCTGACCAGGGCTCAGAAAATCTGTAGAGACTCCTCCCACTCCCACCAAGGACTGTTTTCACTGCTGGACTCTAGAAACAGGTTCCCCAGCCTCCGTAGCAGAACCTCCAGGTTCTGTAACAGCTTCTTCCCTCAGGCCATAAGACTCTTGAACACATCATAATAATCCCCCCAATCCCCCCCAAAAACTGATTAACTTGCTGGAATATAAAGACAATATAACACACATCCATAAACGTGGATGCATTTGCAAAAGTGCAATGTATTTATCTGTACAGTAATCTATTTATATCTGCACCTTATTGCTCTTTTATCCTGCACTACAACGAGCTAATGCAACGAAATTCTGTTCTTATCTGTACTGTAGTTTGAATTTGAATGACAATAAAAGAAAGTCTAAGTCTATAAATACAATAGACGACAAACAAAATACATACCAACCTATACTTACAGCCATGCAAGTGCGAAAATGCTCGCTCTATTTCTTAATTAATGCCATTAAAATGTCTCAAAACATTATTTCCTGGTTGCTAACTACCTTGTAGACCTAAATCTTGTCTTATTACGTTTATAATGAATACAACATATTGCCGGCATGGTCTTACAGCCATGCAGCAAGTTCAAACCCATTCATCACCGTCATGCTTACAAAATGCCTCATTCTCTGCTGGTTGTGTCCTACTTAAGACTCGTCTTACTATCATAACTGGAAACAAATTAGTTTATTTTTATATTTTATATTTATGTATATAAACTGCTCAGTGGCCTTGTGGTTGTGATTTAGGGCTATATAAATAAACATTGATTGATTGATTGAATGTCCGCCCTGAGATCGGTAGGTCTTGAGTTCAAACCCCGGCTGAGTCATACCAAAGACTATAAAAATGGGACCCATTACCTCCCTGCTTGGCACTCAGCATCAAGGGTTGGCATTGGGGGTTAAATCCCCAGAATGATTCCCGAGCGCAGCCACCACTGCTGCTCACTACTCCCCTCACCTCCCAGGGGGTGAACATGGGGATAGGTCAAATGTAGAGGATCATTTCACCACACCTAGTGGATGGGTCAAATGCAGAAGATACATTTCACCACACCTAGTGTGTGTGTGACTATCAGTGGTACTTTAACTTTAACAAATAGAACGTGGCAGTTCCAGGATCTAAATACCGTAGCAACATAGGTGCAACAATCACCAATCGATGGACATCACTCACACAGGCATTGGTACAAAAAAGGCCTCCTCTTTCCCCTTGATCATAATTGAACTGCAAGTGGTACAAAACATGGCCGCTCACTCAATAGGTAGAAAAATCCCCCAGTGCTCCGCTGAAGCGTCACCTGAGTGATTGGGATCTTATTATCGGCGCTGCTCATTTTGTCACGGTTGTCAAAGGGTTACACGAGGCTGGTGCGTCCCAGCACACGGTATATCATTTTCAATGCACAGGTGGGGCGACCACCTGTGCGTCTTCCGGCGGGAAACGCATCAGTAAAACCCCTAAAATATTCATTCGGGTTGGAGGAGAAAGCAGAAGGATGTTTTAGGATATTCAAACAGATGGCATGAGTTGGAAAACAAATAGCAGGACACTATGGTAACAACACAGAAGCATTTATTGCTTGTTTACTGGGATGATGCAAAGCGGCACGTGGCTATTTGCTGGACAGCTTCTGACTGGCCACTCATTGTGCAATCAATTATAATCAAGGTCATTTGTCTATGAGCACAGGCAATGATGACTAAGGGGGCGTTGTAATTAGTCAATACAAGTGATGCCAGTCTGGTCCAAAAACACTCATTTGTATCATTTGACTGACTTTTACTGGGCTGTTTCAATTGATTTGATCAGAAATAAGCTGCATATTTTGAAGCAAATCCATACATTGTGTCATCAGTATAATTGTGTCACACTGGAAGATCATGCACTAAATAGATGCAAATAGGGGGGGGGAAAAAGGACTCACATCGTCCCATTTCATGAATTTGTTACCCCGTCTGAGGCTCTCAGGCACGGACACCGGCTTGAGCTGCAGCGCGTGGACTCCTGGCTGAGCCCCTGCCATTGACTCATCTAGTCCTCCACGCGGCACGGAAGGCAAACAAAGTCTCTCTTTCCTCCTCCTTCCTCGGTCCGTTTATCCTCTCAGGAAAAGACCGAGTGCGGGGTTTGTTGGGCGGCAGACGGGACGCCCACGGCCGCTGCCAGTGCGCCAGGCAGCCCGCATTGACGGCGGCGCGTCCGGGTATGGAGAGCCGTGTGTGGGTGAGGGTGTTAGCAGGGAGCGAGCTGGCTCACTGACTGACTGCATTAATGAGTGGGAGATTGAAACAAGCTGAGAAGAGGGCGAGAGGAAGAGAGAGAGAGAGTGAGTAAAAGAGAGAGAGAGAGAGATGAAGTATGGGACAGGAAGAGTGAGGTTTGAAGTCATCTAGCGCCCCCTTGCGTCAGAGGCAATAAGGAGCTGTTTATTTCCATTTTTGACTCATCCTTTTTGACTGCTTAATGATCACCAATCTTCATGCTAATACTTTGGGTACTCTATATCAGTGGTTCTCAAATGGGGGTACGCGTACCCCTGGGGGTACTTGAAGGTATACTTTTCTTACAAAATCCACATTCTTCTCTTCAAGATACAATCTCACTTATCAATAAATTCAGTTCTATTTCAGATTTCTCAATCAACTGGTCCAAATCTACTGTGTTACCAATTGATTTTGAATTTCAGCAGAGGTGGGACCAAGTCATTGCTTTGCAAGTCACAAGTAAGTCTCAAGTCTTTGCCCTCAAGTCTCGAGTCAAGTCCCGAGTCAAGACAGGCAAGTCCCGAGTCAAGTCCAAAGTCAAGACTGGAAAGTCTCAAGTCAAGTCCCAAGTCCTGCATTTTGAATTTCGAGTCATTTCAAGTCCTTTTAACCACAGACTAATATATTTACACAGATTGTGTATGCTTTTAAAACGCTGTATTTATTTATTAAAACAAGTGCATTTGAAATTGCAGGAAAAAAAATAGTGCTGACATTGCACTTCATAATAGCACTATTATCTAGTCATTTTAAACATTTAACTCATTCCTTTACAGAATAAACACATTTGAAAAAACAAGTGCAACTGTACTTATTTGCACAAAAGTGTTAACATTGTATTTCCATGGCATATTGCATTGTAACTAGTTCCACAGCAGTTTCTATCCTGTTCTTACCTGATCTCATTGATCTCATCTCATACTGAATGTGTGTTGATGTGTGCGTACATATGAAAACATAACAAAAACATGAACAAAACACTGAGCAGAGTTGTACTTTTTAGATGTCAGGGCCCTATGCAATATGTACACATATTCTTAATATAGTATACATTTTAACTGACCTTTATTTGACTATGTTTGTGTTTTTGTAGGTGGCTAAAATACGCGGTGCTGCTGATCGCGTCTAACGTTACGTTACTGTGTGTGATACATTGATTAACGTAATGTTACGTATAGGTACCTCATGCAGCCCTGCTTAAAAAAAATCACTTGACAAAAAGTATGAATAAGGTTAGCGAACTGCAGTGGACGCAACAGATTGCCGTGTTTGCAATGACGTTATAACCATAGACATCTTATAAGTAGACGCAGCATTGGCTGCTGTGACACGAGCAATTTGGCCGCCATCTTGAAGTGGTGATGAGGAGCCGGCGAACAGCCTAAACTGACAGTTGACAGGTAGAAAACAAAGATGGTGTTCAGCATTTTCTTGCTCAAATGAGCGGACTGTTGAAAATAGGAATCGGGTGATTACTTTTCACAAGTAAGATTTAACATTAATGTACTATTGGTTGTATTTTATGAAAATAATATTACCACAGAGTTGAGAAGGAGCAAAGATCTTTAATATTTGTATGTGAAAATCACAAAGAAATCTTCTGGGGGAGGATGACCCCCCTACAGAGGTTTGGTTTACAAACTTTCAGCCCCACCTAAAACAAAATTCACCAGCCGCCACTGATTATGATGCATTCTCATTTTAGGCAAAATATAAGACAATACTTTCTTAACAGTATAATTGTAACCAGGAATAAGTCTTCAAGTAACAATATTCAAATACTAACATTGTTGGGTAAGACAGAATTTGGTTTTATTCTGAATCTAGTGAAACAGATTGGTGGTTTTAGCTGATATAAAGACTTACAGGTGTTTATATATGTTTATGTTGAAGTATTTGGCAGATGCTTTTATCCAAAGCGACATACATAAAAAATACATATAAAACAATGACTGTAAACATGATCATTTAAGGGAAGAATGTAATACAAAATATCAATACAAAGTGTCAAGACAGAATAAACTCTCTGCTGCTGCAGCAACAGAGATACAGTCTATAAGATATATAGATATCTAATGTTTTCATACATTGTTTATGTAGGATATACGCATGTATATATAACCTAATCATATTGTTTCTTCAATTTAAAAATAGCTGACCGTTTTTTTCCCCTTTCTCTGGGATTATATTACCAGTTTTGATCTCGGACGTCTGGTCACTTATAGCGTATAAGAATATTATATTACTGTTAAGCAAACTATGAATAATAAAACACGCCAAAACATGTGTCCTTTATCATAGCTACACGTATGACAAAAAAGCGCGTGAAAATCAGTGGTATTCAGTAAGGTAAGATGAATTAAATGCGCTGACAGTTCATTGCTCCTGCCAAATGAATTGCACTAGTGGAGCGGATCACCACTCCAAGATGGCGGCCCCGCGTCTCGTCTGCGCCTGTAGGCAGTAGCGCTCCATGCTGCGTACCCTTATAAGATGTCTATGGTTATAACGTTAGCAGTGAGTTTACAGCCTCGCTGATTTAACTACACAGCAAATAAAAGTCACGTTACTCAGCCAATAAACGTTAGCTTACATTCAAAACTTACCCTTCTTTGTGCATCTTCAAATGTCGAACGAAGTTGGAAGTTGTTACGTCTCCGTCTGTAATATTCGAACTGCATGTTTTGCATAGGGCTATTCGTTTTTTGTTGACCGAGTCGTAGTTTTAATACCCGAACGAAATTAACTTTGGCATAATTGTTTCTCACTGCCGCATTGTTTGACAATTCTTCTTCATTGGTTGTCCTGCAATTTAATTGGATGAGAGCTGTGGGATGAAAACAGCGTAGATCTAATTTGATTGGCTGTTGTAATGAGAGCACACCAGCTGACAGGAACAACACGCTGATAGACACAGACAAAGAAAAGGGAAAATACGGAGCGGCGCGCTCCCAAATAACTTTTTAATCTTTGGGTTTTGGGGAAAGTAGCAAGTCATGTCAAGTCAAAAGGCTCAAGTCCAAGTGAAGTCACAAGTCATTGATGTTAAAGTCTAAGTCCAGTTGCAAGTCTCTTTACATTTTGTCAAGTCGAGTCCAAAGTCATCAAATTCATGACTCGAGTCTGACTCGAGTCCAAGTCATGTGACTCGAGTCCACACCTGTGAATTTCAGAGCACCTCATCGATTCCACTGCATAAAGGGAACATTAAATACCTGGGAATCAATATTTCCTCCACATTGTCAGATCTGAATCGCTTGAATTACTCCCCAAACTTAAAATTGATTGAGGATGATCTGGCGCGTTGGAAAGCACTGGTAATCTCACTTATGGGAAGGGTTTCTACCGTGAAAATGATGGTCTTGCCTAGGCTTAATTATCTCTTTTCAATGATTCCAACCAAACCTTCTCAAATCTGGTTTAAATCACTAGACTCACACATCAATCAGTTTCTTTGGAAGAGTAAACCAGCACGAATCAGCCTTAAAACTTTACAAAAACCAAAAGAATACGGGGGTCTAGAACTCCCAAACTTTTCAGATTACTTCCTTGCAAATAAACTACAATATATATTAAAATGGACCAATCCCACTTTATTAGATAGTTTATGGTTAGAGATTGAACAATCACTTAGCCAGGAGATCCCAATTTCTAACTTGCCCTTTATTAGCCAAATTCTCCGAAAACACAACTGCTTCAAAAGTATTAATATACGCACTACCTTAACAGCTTGGTGGGAGTTTTTGAAAACAACTGGATCCCCGCTCACTCCCTGTCAATTTACGCCTATTTGGAATAATCCTGATTTTCTTTTAAACAAGAAGCCATTGAACTTTCCAACATGGTATGATAAAGGAGTCAGATGTCTTGGGGATATCATCAATGCAAACAGTTTTATCTCTTTTAAAAGTTTAATAACACAATATGCAATCAATCCTAATAAATTCCTAGAATATATACAAATCAAATATGTAATTAACGCAAAATTCAACAAAACAACATGGGAAAGTAATCCTACGAACGTTAAATTCTTCAAAACATCTTCCCCCAAAGCTTTATCCAAATTATATGCTCTCTTATCAAAAATAGATAACACAATAAGTATCCCAACTTCCAAATGGCACTCGTATCCACAAGCCTTGACCCAGAATTCTGGAAACAAATATGCCTCAATACTTCTCGTTTGATAAAGAATCCGAATTTACGACTGATTCAGCTCAAAATACTTTACAGAATACATTACACCGATCTAAGAATGTATAAAATGGGTTTAGCCGACTCTAACATTTGTGTACACTGCTCAGATAATAAGGTAGATAACTACTTACACTCAATGTGGTCCTGTGCTCCCGTGAGTAACTTTTGGCTTGGAGTGTGCGAGAACCTATCATTAGCGTTAGAGATTCCTAATCCCATCTCCCCCGCACTCTGCCTGTTGGGTGATCTCTCCGCAACTGACTTTGATATAAACAAAACATACCTCCTTATAAATGCAATAGGCATCGCCAAGAAAACTATTCTCATGAATTGGAAATAAAAAAATAATTTTTGTATAAACCTTTACAAAAACATTTTATTAGATTATGTAGTTATGGAAAGAATGTCTGCTGAATCAAAACAACAACTGACAGAATTCAGATCTCTTTGGGCACCGCTAATTGATTTCCTGACCTGATTCCCATGGGGGCCGGGGCTGGGGCTCTGTCCCGGGGGTCTTGCTCCGTGGGTGGGGGGTCGTGGGTGCCGGGGGGTCGTGGGTGCCGGGGGGCCGTGTGCCGCGGGGTCGGGTGGGCCTGGGGTGTGTTCCCCGGTGCCTGGCGGGCCGATCCGTGAGTGGTCTGGGGGCTGGGGGTGGATGGGGGTGCCTGGGCGGGGGTTGGGGTGCGGGTGGAGCTGTTGGGGGTGGCCGCGTTGGGTTGGGTGGGGGGCCGCCCCTCTCGTGGGTGGTTGGGCGGGGGGTTGCGCCCGTGGGGCCGGGGCCTTGCCGCTGTCGGGCGGGGGTCGGCTCGTGCCCCTCTAGCTTCGGGTGTCCGTGGGCTTCCTCCTTCCCCTGGGGCGCGGGGCGGGGTCTGCCCGGGGTCGCCCTACGCTGCGGCTGTGCGGGCCCGCCTGGTGCCGGGTTGGGGGGGCTGCTTGCCTCCCTTGTTGGGGCCCCGGCGGTGCTGCCCGACTGCCCTGCGGGGGTCTCCCTCCTGTGTTTTACTCCGCCCTTATTTATTTATTAATTTTATTTATATATATACTTATATATATTTTTAATTATCTATTTAATACATTTTATATATTCTGTTAAATTATATATGTGTATATATAGGTGCGTGTGTGTGTGTGTGTGTGTGTGTGTGTGTGTGTGTGCGTGTGTGTGTGTGTGTGTGTACGTTTGTATGTATGTATGGTGGAATCTGTGTGTATGCATGTAGGTACATGTGTGTGTGTCGCTGCCCCGGTGTGCATTGCTGATCGCGGCACCAGGCCTGCAGAGATGCCATGGCATGCCGGCTGTGGGCGCGGGGCTGGGCCCTTATGGCTTTTTGCCGGATGGGGTGCCTGGTGGGTGGTGGGCGGGGGGGCCTGGACGTGCGGGTAAGGCTGCGGTGTTTGGTGGCGCTGGACACTGTTGGCAACCAGGCCTCATGTTTATTTTTATTTTTATTTTATTTAAAGGGTTTATTTTATTTTATTTATTATTATTATTATTATTATTATTATTTTTATTTTTATTTTTTTTATTTATTTTTTTGTTTTTGTTTTGTTTTAGTGTATGTATGTGTGTGTATATGTGTGCATATGTATATGTATGTAGGTGTATATATGTGTGTGTGTGTGTGTATGTGTATATGTATATGCATGCATGTGTGTATGTGTATGTATGTGTATATACATATATGTATGTATATATGTATGTGTGTATGTATGTGTAGGTGTGTGTATGGGTGTGGATGTCCGGTGGATCGATTGGCCTGTATGTGGATGAGTTGGGGTAGGTGGGTTGGTGGCCTCTGTGGTAGCTGGGGGTGTGCGTTGTTGTGGTTTACGGGGTAGGTCGCTTTTTTTTGTTTCGGTTTCGGCGGCCGCGGGTGTTTGTACTGCGGACGGGCGGTGGTGGTGATGGTTGCTGTGGTACTGCCGGCGGTTGGCGTCGCTGTGTTGGGTTGGAGTGGTTGGGGGACTGTGGCTGGTATCTGTGCGCTTGTGCGGTTGTGGGGGATGGCTGGCGTTGGCTTGCCGGCTGGTTTGGGGGCTGGCGTGCGGACGGGGTGCATTGACTTCTTCCCCAGTTGGGGGGCGCCATCCCCTGGCCGGAACTCGTATGGGTACGTTGCTGTGTGGATGGCCGGGATGCGGTGTTTGCATTGGGCATGGGGCTGTGCAGTTTTTCTGCGTTTGGTTGCTGGTATGGGCTCTGCGGGGTTGGGTTGGGGCGGGCGGGGGCTGGCTTTGTTTGGCAGGGGGTGGGCTCGCGTGAAGTAAAGTGGTCTGGTGTGGGTCACGGGCCATGGGGGGGGGGGGGGGGGGGGGGGCTTCCTGGCCGTAGTTCCTGGTTGTCGGCCGCATGGACTGGGGGGGATGTCCGGGCCCTCTGCTCCTCCTACTTATAGCACACACAGTCACACAAATATAGGACTTTGGGGGATTGTCCTGCGGGGAGGCATGGCGGGGGGTTGAGGATGCCTCCTATGGGGCTCCAGTCCTCCTGTCTTGTCCCCTGCTCGTCCATCCCTCAATCTTAGCTGCATATTAGACACTTAGGATTTGGAGGGCTCGGCTTGGTTGGGACCCACCAAGACCTTGATGTCCCCCAATTTTAATCGCATTATTAGTTCCCACAAGCATACATATCTCACTCACGCTACAGTACACGCATCAATAGGGACTGGAGGTCTGCTGTAATGGCTGACCTCCCAATTTTAACCACACAGTAGACACTCTGGGGGCCTTGTACACATGCATGTGGGGGGGTTGGGGTTCGGCGCACCCCTCATTGCCTCGTCGGCCGGCGCGGATTCCGGGGACTGCGTTCTGGTGGCCTGCCAGGCTTTTAATAATTTATTATTATTATTATTATTTTTTATGTGTATGTGTATATGTATATATATATATATATATATATATATATATATATATATATATATATATATATATATATATATATATATATATATATATATATATATATATATATATATATATGTATATGTATATATATATATATATATATATATATATATATATATATATATATATATATATATATATATATATATATATATGTATGTATATACATATGTGTATATGTGTATGTGTATATATATATATATATATATATATATATATATATATATATATATATATATATATATATATATATATATATATATATTTTTTTTTTTTTTTTTAATAATTTTTATTATTCACTTACTTTATTTTATTTTATTATTTGTATTTGTTATTTTTAATTTAATTTAATTTGTATTTAATTGTATTATTTTATTTTTTTTAAAATTATTATTATTTTTGTTTAATCTTATTATTTATTTGTGTGTGGCGTCGCGCGGGTCTCGCTTCCTGTTGGGTGGGGTCCGTGCCCGTGTGGCCCGACCTAGCGCTGTGGGGTCTCTGTTGGCGACTTGATGTGGTGGCAGCGCGGCTCCCGTGTCTGGTCTGGATACTGTGTCTCGGTTGTTTGGGCGGTGGTGTGTTTGTGCGGGTTTGGGTTGGGGTGGTGGGGTCTTTTGGTGGGGGGTGTGTGTGTTGGTGTCTCTTGTTTGCGTGTTGGTGTTTGGGCTTGTTGGCGGGCTGGCGCTGGCTGGTCTCTGTGATCCTGTTGGCGTGTGGTTGCCGGTCGCGGTTTTTTTTTTATCGCTTTGATTTGATTGGGTGGTGCTGGCTGTCTGGGGGTGTTGTGGCTGCTGTTTCTGCTGCCGTTTGTTTGTGGTGTGGGCGCCCGTGGCTGCTGGGTCTGGTGCAGGGGGGTGGCTGATGTCGTGACTGGTGGCAGCGCGCGCGCGTGGTGGTTGTCGGGGCTGACAAACTGTGTATATGTACGTGTATGTCTGTGTGTGTATGTATGTATGTATGTATGTATGTATGTATGTATGTATGTATGTATATCAATCAATCAATGTTTATTTATATAGCCCTAAATCACAAGTGTCTCAAAGGGCTGTACAAGCCACAACGACATCCTCGGTACAGAGCCCACATACGGGCAAGGAAAAACTCACCCCAGTGGGACGTCGGTGAATGACTATGAGAAACCTTGGAGAGGACCGCATATGTGGGTAACCCCCCCCCTCTAGGGGAGACCGAAAGCAACGGATGTCGAGTGGGTCTGACATAACATTGTGAAAGTCCAGTCCACAGTGGATCCAACACATCAGCGGGAGTCCAGTCCACAGCGGGGCCAACAGGAAACCATCCCGAGCGGAGACGGGTCAGCAGCGCAGAGATGTCCCCAACCGATGCACAGGCTAGTGGTCCACCCGGGGTCCCGGCTCTGGACAGCCAGCACTTCATCCATGGCCACCGGACCTATGCAACTCCCCCTCGCAAGGGACAGGGGAGAAGAGGAGAGAAGAAAAGAAACGGCAGATCAACTGGTCTAAAAAAGGGGGGTCTATTTAAAGGCTAGATTATACAAATGAGTTTTAAGGTGGGACTTAAATGCTTCTACTGAGGTAGCATCTCTAACTGTTACCGGGAGGGCATTCCAGAGTACTGGAGCCCGAATAGAAAACGCTCTATAGCCCGCAGACTTTTTTTTGGCTCTGGGAATCACTAATAAGCCGGAGTTCTTTGAACGCAGATTTCTTGTCGGGACATATGGTACAATACAATCGGCGAGATAGGCTGGAGCTAAACCGTGTAATATTTTATACGTAAGTAGTAAAACCTTAAAGTCGCATCTTAAGTGCACAGGAAGCCAGTGCAAGTGAGCCAGTATAGGCGTAATATGATCAAACTTTCTTGTTTTTGTCAAAAGCCTTGCAGCCGCATTTTGTACCAACTGTAATCTTTTAATGCTAGACATAGGGAGGCTCGAAAATAATACGTTACAGTAATCGAGACGAGACGTAACGAACGCATGAATAATGATCTCAGCGTCGCTAGTGGACAAGATGGAACGAATTTTAGCGATATTACGGAGATGAAAGAAGGCCGTTTTAGTAACACTCTTAATGTGTGACTCAAACGAGAGAGTTGGGTCGAAGATAATACCCAGATTCTTTACCGAGTCTCCTTGTTTAATTGTTTGGTTGTCAAATGTTAAGGTGGTATTATTAAATAGATGTTGGTGTCTAGCAGGACCGATAATCAGCATTTCCGTTTTCTTAGCGTTGAGTTGCAAAAAGTTAGCGGACATCCATTGTTTAATTTCATTAAGACACGCCTCCAGCTGACTACAGTCCGGCGTGTTGGTCAGCTTTAGGGGCATGTAGAGTTGAGTGTCATCAGCATAACAGTGAAAGCTAACACCGTACTTGCGTATGATGTCACCCAGCGGCAGCATGTAAATACTAAAGAGTGCAGGGCCAAGAACCGAACCCTGGGGAACTCCGCACGTTACCTTGACATAGTCCGAGGTCACATTGTTATGGGAGACGCACTGCATCCTGTCAGTAAGATAAGAGTTAAACCAAGACAAGGCTAAGTCTGACATACCAATACGTGTTTTGATACGCTCTAATAAAATATTATGATCGACGGTATCGAAAGCGGCGCTAAGATCAAGAAGCAGCAACATAGATGACGCATCAGAATCCATCGTTAGCAATAGATCATTAGTCATTTTTGCGAGGGCTGTCTCCGTAGAGGAGTGATTTGCCCTGAAACCGGATTGAAAAGGTTCACAGAGATTGTTAGTCACTAAGTGTTCATTTAGCTGCTGTGCAACAGTTTTTTCGAGAATTTTGGAAATAAACGGAAGGTGGGAGACCGGTCGGTAGTTTACCATGAGGTCAGGATCGAGGTTAGGTCTTTTGAGCAGAGGATGAATAACCGCTTTTTTGAATGCTAGGGGAACAGTGCCGGAGGAAAGTGATAAGTTTATAATATTTAACACTGATGGACCTAATAATACAAACAGTTCCTTGATAAGTTTCCCAGGAAGTGGGTCAAGTAAACATGTTGTTTGTTTTATCCCACTTACACGCTGTAATAATTCCTCTAATGTTATTTCATCAAAAATAGAGAGACTATTTTGGAGGGCAGTGTCCGTCGTATATACAGTCGTATTTGTGTTAATAGAGCCCAGTTGTAGCTGGGATGCGTTGTCTTTAATCTCCTTTCTAATGAGTTCAATTTTCTTATTAAAGAAATTCATAAAATCATCTGCCGAGTGGGTGGAGCTACTGGGAGGAGTCCCTTGTTGGGTTAGCGATGCTACTGTACTAAACAGAAATTTAGGATCGTTTTTGTTGAGGCGGATGAGATTTGAGTAGTATTTAGTTTTAGCTAAGGTAAGCATGCGTTTATACGTTATTAAACTATCACTCCATGCTTGATGGAAAACCTCAAGTTTAGTCGCGCGCCATTTGCGTTCCAGTTTTCTACATGATAATTTCTGAGCTCTAATTTCTTCTGTAAACCATGGGGTGCGCCTTTTAGGGGCCCTTTTTTGCTTTAGCGGTGCTATACTATCAATAATTTCGCGCAAGGCATCGTCAAAGTTGTTAGTGAGTTTATCAATAGAGCCGACATAATTTGGGAATGGTGCTATTACCGAAGGCAGTAGGTCAGCAAGAGTCATCGTTGTGGCAGCATTAATGTTGCGGCCGCTATAGCAGTTATTATTATTATTAGCTTGTTGACAAAGAGTCAAAACTTCAAATTTTATAAGGTAATGATCGGACATTACTTTAGTATATGGAAGTATCATAACTTTGGAGGTGGTGACACCCCTGACAAGCACTAGATCTATTGTATTACCGTTGCGATGCGTGGGTTCATGTATTATTTGTGTAAGACCACAGCTATCAATTATGGTTTGGAGCGCCACGCACTGAGGGTCCGATGGGGTATTCATATGGATATTAAAGTCCCCCATTATGATTATATTGTCGGCGTGCGTCACTAGATCAGCAACGAACTCTGAGAATTCACTGATAAAGTCCGAATAGGGCCCAGGGGGGCGGTAGATAACAGCCAGGTCGAGAGGTAGCGGTGTGACAGACCTCATAGTAAGCACCTCAAACGATTTATATTTATTATTTAGGTTAGGGGTAAGGTTGAAATTTTCATTGTATATTAGTGCGGACACCCCCTCCCCTTTTAAGAGGGCGGGCAACATGCGCATTCGTATAGTTAGGAGGAGATGCCTCATTGAGCGCAAAAATTCGTCCGGTTTGAGCCAGGTTTCGCTAAGACCAATGACGTTAAGATTGTTGTCTCTAATGACCTCATTAACCAATAATGCCTTGGGAGACAATGATCTTATGTTTAAAAAGCCCATATTATAGGTATTGGGCTGTTTTGACGAGTTTTTGTTAAGATTATCCGTAGTGGCAATATTAACAATGTTGCGTTTATTATGCGTAGTGCACTTTCAATCAATCAATGTTTATTTATATAGCCCTAAATCACAAGTGTCTCAAAGGGCTGTACAAGCCACAACGACATCCTCGGTACAGAGCCCACATACGGGCAAGGAAAAACTCACCCCAGTGGGACGTCGGCGAATGACTATGAGAAACCTTGGAGAGGACCGCATATGTGGGTAACCCCCCCCCTCTAGGGGAGACCGAAAGCAACGGATGTCGAGTGGGTCTGACATAACATTGTGAAAGTCCAGTCCACAGTGGATCCAACACATCAGCGGGAGTCCAGTCCACAGCGGGGCCAACAGGAAACCATCCCGAGCGGAGACGGGTCAGCAGCGCAGAGATGTCCCCAACCGATGCACAGGCTAGTGGTCCACCCGGGGTCCCGGCTCTGGACAGCCAGCACTTCATCCATGGCCACCGGACCTATGCAACTCCCCCTCGCAAGGGACAGGGGAGAAGAGGAGAGAAGAAAAGAAACGGCAGATCAACTGGTCTAAAAAAGGGGGGGTCTATTTAAAGGCTAGATTATACAAATGAGTTTTAAGATGGGACTTAAATGCTTCTACTGAGGTAGCATCTCTAACTGTTACCGGGAGGGCATTCCAGAGTACTGGAGCCCGAATAGAAAACGCTCTATAGCCCGCAGACTTTTTTTTGGCTCTGGGAATCACTAATAAGCCGGAGTTCTTTGAACGCAGATTTCTTGTCGGGACATATGGTACAATACAATCGGCGAGATAGGCTGGAGCTAAACCGTGTAATATTTTATACGTAAGTAGTAAAACCTTAAAGTCGCATCTTAAGTGCACAGGAAGCCAGTGCAAGTGAGCAAGTATAGGCGTAATATGATCAAACTTTCTTGTTTTTGTCAAAAGCCTTGCAGCCGCATTTTGTACCAACTGTAATCTTTTAATGCTAGACATAGGGAGGCCCGAAAATAATACGTTACAGTAATCGAGACGAGACGTAACGAACGCATGAATAATGATCTCAGCGTCGCTAGTGGACAAGATGGAACGAATTTTAGCGATATTACGGAGATGAAAGAAGGCCGTTTTAGTAACACTCTTAATGTGTGACTCAAACGAGAGAGTTGGGTCGAAGATAATACCCAGATTCTTTACCGAGTCTCCTTGTTTAATTGTTTGGTTGTCAAATGTTAAGGTGGTATTATTAAATAGATGTTGGTGTCTAGCAGGACCGATAATCAGCATTTCCGTTTTCTTAGCGTTGAGTTGCAAAAAGTTAGCGGACATCCATTGTTTAATTTCATTAAGACACGCCTCCAGCTGACTACAATCCGGCGTGTTGGTCAGCTTTAGGGGCATGTAGAGTTGAGTGTCATCAGCATAACAGTGAAAGCTAACACCGTACTTGCGTATGATGTCACCCAGCGGCAGCATGTAAATACTAAAGAGTGCAGGGCCAAGAACCGAACCCTGGGGAACTCCGCACGTTACCTTGACATAGTCCGAGGTCACATTGTTATGGGAGACGCACTGCATCCTGTCAGTAAGATAAGAGTTAAACCAAGACAAGGCTAAGTCTGACATACCAATACGTGTTTTGATACGCTCTAATAAGATATTATGATCGACGGTATCGAAAGCGGCGCTAAGATCAAGAAGCAGCAACATAGATGACGCATCAGAATCCATCGTTAGCAATAGATCATTAGTCATTTTTGCGAGGGCTGTCTCCGTAGAGTGATTTGCCCTGAAACCGGATTGAAAAGGTTCACAGAGATTGTTAGTCACTAAGTGTTCATTTAGCTGCTGTGCAACAGTTTTTTCGAGAATTTTGGAAATAAACGGAAGGTGGGAGACCGGTCGGTAGTTTACCATGAGGTCAGGATCGAGGTTAGGTCTTTTGAGCAGAGGATGAATAAGCGCTTTTTTGAATGCTAGGGGAACAGTGCCGGAGGAAAGTGATAAGTTTATAATATTTAACACTGATGGACCTAATAATACAAACAGTTCCTTGATAAGTTTCCCAGGAAGTGGGTCAAGTAAACATGTTGTTTGTTTTATCCCACTTACACGCTGTAATAATTCCTCTAATGTTATTTCATCAAAAATAGAGAGACTATTTTGGAGGGCAGTGTCCGTCGTATATACAGTCGTATTTGTGTTAATAGAGCCCAGTTGTAGCTGGGATGCGTTGTCTTTAATCTCCTTTCTAATGAGTTCAATTTTCTTATTAAAGAAATTCATAAAATCATCTGCCGAGTGGGTGGAGCTACTGGGAGGAGTCCCTTGTTGGGTTAGCGATGCTACTGTACTAAACAGAAATTTAGGATCGTTTTTGTTGAGGCGGATGAGATTTGAGTAGTATTTAGCTTTAGCTAAGGTAAGCATGCGTTTATAAGTTATTAAACTATTACTCCATGCTTGATGGAAAACCTCAAGTTTAGTCGCGCGCCATTTGCGTTCCAGTTTTCTACATGATAATTTATGAGCTCTAATTTCTTCTGTAAACCATGGGGTGCGCCTTTTAGGGGCCCTTTTTTGCTTTAGCGGTGCTATACTATCAATAATTTCGCGCAAGGCATCGTCAAAGTTGTTAGTGAGTTTATCAATAGAGCCGACATAATTTGGGAATGGTGCTATTACCGAAGGCAGTAGGTCAGCAAGAGTCATCGTTGTGGCAGCATTAATGTTGCGGCCGCTATAGCAGTTATTATTATTATTAGCTTGTTGACAAAGAGTCAAAACTTCAAATTTTATAAGGTAATGATCGGACATTACTTTAGTATATGGAAGTATCATAACTTTGGAGGTGGTGACACCCCTGACAAGCACTAGATCTATTGTATTACCGTTGCGATGCGTGGGTTCATGTATTATTTGTGTAAGACCACAGCTATCAATTATGGTTTGGAGCGCCACGCACTGAGGGTCCGATGGGGTATTCATATGGATATTAAAGTCCCCCATTATGATTATATTGTCGGCGTGCGTCACTAGATCAGCAACGAACTCTGAGAATTCACTGATAAAGTCCGAATAGGGCCCAGGGGGGCGGTAGATAACAGCCAGGTCGAGAGGTAGCGGTGTGACAGACCTCATAGTAAGCACCTCAAACGATTTATATTTATTATTTAGGTTAGGGGTAAGGTTGAAATTTTCATTGTATATTAGTGCGACACCCCCTCCCCTTTTAAGAGGGCGGGCAACATGCGCATTCGTATAGTTAGGAGGAGATGCCTCATTGAGCGCAAAAAATTCGTCCGGTTTGAGCCAGGTTTCGCTAAGACCAATGACGTTAAGATTGTTGTCTCTAATGACCTCATTAACCAATAACGCCTTGGGAGACAATGATCTTATGTTTAAAAAGCCCATATTATAGGTATTGGGCTGTTTTGACGAGTTTTTGTTAAGATTATCCGTAGTGGCAATATTAACAATGTTGCGTTTATTATGCGTAGTGCACTTTAAATAGTTTCGACCATATCTAGGAATTGATATGACGGGAATTTTCCGATTGTTTGCTTGGTGCTGCAATAGACTGGACATATCATAATTTGCCACCTCAGTAGAATGCATGTCCACCTCTGACACAGACACAACAGAAAAAACATTATGTGAATTGTGTATTATTCTAAGAGAATTGCTATGCGTACATGGATTATCCAGCCTGGCGCTGGCTAGTTCTAGCTTAACTGACTCCTCACCCGGACTAACAGACATTGTAATTGCCTGTGACCGGGCTTGCTCTAGTGTAGTCAGTCAAGTGAGACTTAAATAGTAGTCTATGTTTCTAGACAGGATGATGGCGCCTTCCTGGTTAGGGTGAAGGCCGTCTCTCATCAGCAAGCCTGGTTTGCCCCAGAAAGAGGGCCAGTTATCAATAAACGTTAGTCCCTGCGTCCTACAGTAGCTAGCCAACCACTTGTTAAGCGAGACTAATCTGCTATATCTCTCATCATTGCCTCTCGCAGGCAGGGGGCCAGAGACAATTACTCGATGCCTGGACATCTTTCTGGCGAGATCACAAGTCCTGGCTATGTTTCTCTTTGTAATCTCTGACTGTCTCATTCTAGTGTCATTGGAGCCAACGTGTACAACTATATTCGCATAATTAGTGGTGCGATTAGCCTGTCGTACGTGTTTACTAGGCCTGTTGCGAGTTAGCTCCCTAAGATTAGCTTCAATGTCAGGTGCTCTGGCCCCGGGGATACACTTTATTGTGGCTGGTTTGCTAAGCTTTATGTTTCGGGTGATGGAGTCCCCTATAACTAAGGTGTGGTGCCCGGTAGACTGGGGTGTAGGACTAGCTAAAGAGCTAAATCTATTATGCGTCTCAACCGGTACACCGTAGCTTGTAGGCCGCTTAGGACTGCTACAAGCTGGGCTAGTTAGCTCGCTACAGCTAACGCTAGCAGATGTGTCCGCAACATCTAAAGTTACGACATTACTCTGCTCTAACTGGCGGACACGGCCCTCTAGCAGAGCCAACCTCTCCGTGAGTATGGTGCAAGACGCGCAGGAAGCCATTACTCACAGTGTTTTCTGTCACCGAGTGAAGTTCCTGCTGTCCTCAGGGAAGTGGTCGCGGTCTGTAGGAGTAGCTTCTTACTGACCGGCGCTGCCTTTCTCCGCGCTAGCTTAGCAGCTAGCTAGCTGAGGAAAGGGTGGTGGGACAGAGATCGGGTGATTTGCAAGTTAAATAGTACCAAAAAATGTTTGAGAAGTGATAAAGAAAGCTGTAGAACAATTAAAAGCACACAGATAGAGCGCTACTTAGCTTTTTCGCAACAGCGAACAGACGGCGAGCAGTCACGCACGGTGAACCGGAACCGGAAGGCTATATCCTTTAAATAGTTTCGACCATATCTAGGAATTGATATGACGGGAATTTTCCGATTGTTTGTTTGGTGCTGCAATAGACTGGACATATCATAATTTGCCACCTCAGTAGAATGCATGTCCACCCCTGACACAGACACAACAGAAAAAACATTATGTGAATTGTGTATTATTCTAAGAGAATTGCTATGCGTACATGGATTATCCAGCCTGGCGCTGGCTAGTTCTAGCTTAACTGACTCCTCACCCGGACTAACAGACATTGTAGTTGCCTGTGACCGGGCTTGCTCTAGTGTAGTCAGTCAAGTGAGACTTAAATAGTAGTCTATGTTTCTAGATAGGATGATGGCGCCTTCCTGGTTAGGGTGAAGGCCGTCTCTCATCAGCAAGCCTGGTTTGCCCCAGAAAGAGGGCCAGTTATCAATAAACGTTAGTCCCTTCTGCCTACAGTAGCTAGCCAACCACTTGTTAAGCGAGACTAATCTGCTATATCTCTCATCATTGCCTCTCGCAGGCAGGGGGCCAGAGACAATTACTCGATGCCTGGACATCTTTCTGGCGAGATCACAAGTCCTGGCTATGTTTCTCTTTGTAATCTCTGACTGTCTCATTCTAGTGTCATTGGAGCCAACGTGTACAACTATATTCGCATAATTAGTGGTGCGATTAGCCTGTCGTACGTGTTTACTAGGCCTGTTGCGAGTTAGCTCCCTAAGATTAGCTTCAATGTCAGGTGCTCTGGCCCCGGGGATACACTTTATTGTGGCTGGTTTGCTAAGCTTTATGTTTCGGGTGATGGAGTCCCCTATAACTAAGGTGTGGTGCCCGGTAGACTGGGGTGTAGGACTAGCTAAAGAGCTAAATCTATTATGCGTCTCAACCGGTACACCGTAGCTTGTAGGCCGCTTAGGACTGCTACAAGCTGGGCTAGTTAGCTCGCTACAGCTAACGCTAGCAGATGTGTCCGCAACATCTAAAGTTACGACATTACTCTGCTCTAACTGGCGGACACGGCCCTCTAGCAGAGCCAACCTCTCCGTGAGTATGGTGCAAGACGCGCAGGAAGCCATTACTCACAGTGTTTTCTGTCACCGAGTGAAGTTCCTGCTGTCCTCAGGGAAGTGGTCGCGGTCTGTAGGAGTAGCTTCTTACTGACCGGCGCTGCCTTTCTCCGCGCTAGCTTAGCAGCTAGCTAGCTGAGGAAAGGGTGGTGGGACAGAGATCGGGTGATTTGCAAGTTAAATAGTACCACTAAAAATGTTTGAGAAGTGATAAAGAAAGCTGTAGAACAATTAAAAGCACACAGATAGAGCGCTACTTAGCTTTTTTCGCAACAGCGAACAGACGGCGAGCAGTCACGCACGGTGAACCGGAACCGGAAGTAGCTTGTGTATGTGTATGTGTGTGTATGTGTATATGTGTATGTTTATGTGTATGTATATATATATGTATGTATATTTCTGGGGGTACGTTCTGGGCCTGCCTGTCGGGTGGGGGTCGGCGCCTCAGGCTACTGCATCCGGACTGCGTGTCTGGAGCTCCTTTGATTGATTGATTGAGACTTGCATTAGTAGGTTGCACAGTGAAGTACATATTCCGTACAATTGACCACTAAATGGTAACACCCGAATAAGTTTTTCAACTTGTTTAAGTCGGGGTGCACTTAAATTGATTCATGATACAGATATATACTATCATATATACTATCATCATAATACAGTCATCACACAAGATAATCACATTGAATTATTTACATTATTTACAATCAGGGGTGTGGAGGGGGTGGGGGGGTATGGACATCAAGTAGTGGACATAGAGAGAGAGAAAGAGAGAGAGAGAGAGAGAGAGAGAGAGAGAGAGAGAGAGAGAGAGAGAGAGAGAGATCAGAAGGCATAAGAAAAAGAAAAAGTATCTGCATTTGATTGTTTACATTTGATTATTAGCAATCCGGGGATGGTGTTAGTTTAGGGTTGTAGCTGCCTGGAGGTGAACTTTTATTGCGGTTTTGAAGGAGGATAGAGATGCCCTTTCTTTTATACCTGTTGGGAGCGCATTCCACATTGATGTGGCATAGAAAGAGAATGAGTTAAGACCTTTGTTAGTTCGGAATCTGGGTTTAACGTGGTTACTGGAGCACCCCCTGGTGTTGTGGTTATGGCGGTCATTTACGTTAAGGAAGTAGTTTGACATGTACTTCGGTATCAGGGAGGTGTAGCGGATTTTATAGACTAGGCTCAGTGCAAGTTGTTTAACTCTGTCCTCCACCTTGAGCCAGCCCACTTTAGAGAAGTTGGTAGGAGTGAGGTGGGATCTGGGGTGGAGGTCTAAAGGTAACCTGACTAGCTTGTTCTGAGATGTTTGGAGTTTAGATTTGAGGGTTTTGGAGGTGCTAGGGTACCAGGAGGTGCATGCGTAATCGAAAAAGGGTTGAACGAGAGTTCCCGCCAGAATCCTCAAGGTGCTTTTTTTGACCAGAGAGGAAATTCTGTAGAGAAATCTCGTTCGTTGGTTAACCTTTTTGATTACCTTGGTTGCCATTTTATCACAGGAAAGGTTAGCCTCTAGAATGGAACCTAAGTAGGTGACCTCATCTTTCCTGGTGATGACACTGTCACCTACTTTTATGGTGAAGTCATTGACTCTCTTAAGTTTGATGTGGGACCCAAACAGGATGGATTCTGTTTTACCCAAGTGGATGGATAGCTTGTTGTCAGCGAGCCAGGTGCAAGTTCTACAGAGCTCAGCACTGAGGATTTTCTCCACCTGTGACTTGTCCTTGCCAGATACCAGCAAGGCAGAGTCATCCGCAAACAAAAACAATTCACAGTCGCATGCCGATGACATGTCGTTTATGTATATTAGGAACAGTAAAGGTCCCAATATACTGCCTTGGGGGACTCCACAGCTCACCGAGAGGGGGGGGGACGACACGGTGCCGTTCACCTCTACCACCTGCTCCCTCCCCTCCAAGTAAGATTGCATCCAGCTCCAAGAGGTTTTGTTAAATCCGATTGCTCTGAGTTTATCCAACAGTATAGCGTGGTTAACGGTGTCAAAGGCCTTCTGAAGGTCCAGCATGACCATGCCGCAGTATTTGCCCGCGTCCACCTCATGTTTGATGTGGTCGGTCAGATAGAGAAGGCATGTGTCAGTGGAGTGGTTAGTTCTGAAGCTGGATTGGAATTTGTACATGAGTTTATTAGTGGCAAGGTAACTATCCACCTGTTCATAAACTATTTTCTCCATTACTTTCGAAATGGAGCTGAGAATAGAAACAGGTCGGTAGTTGCCAGGTTCCAATTTGCTTCCTTTTTTAAAGAGGGGAGTTACTCTTGCTATCTTAAAATCTTTTGGTACTTGGCCTTGTGTAATTGATAGGTTTATTATGTGCGTGATGATCGGGGCAATGATGGAGGCAGAGTCCCTGAGGAATCTGGAGGGAATATTATCAAGGCCGCTGGCCTTGTTAGGGTGGAGCGCGCTCAATTTTTTAAACACCTCATCAGCTGTGACCATTTCTAATTTGAAATCATCGTTGGATACTCCTAGCTTTCTGTAGAAGGCTTTAATGTGTTCTACACCAAAACGACCAGAGTGGTGGGACAGCTTGTTGACAAGAGTTGCGGCTATGCTGGTGAAAAAGATGTTAAGTCTGCTAGCTACCTCCATTTTGTCTGTAATGAGGGAGTCACCCTCCTTGATGCTGATGTTGGTGAGTCTTGTTTTAAGTTTCTGGCTGCAACCAGGAAGCTGGTTGTTGAGAATTTTCCAGAGCTCACGTGGCTTATTCGTGTTTTTCTCTATTTTGTCGTTAATGTAATTTTTTTTTAAGGATTTAGTCAGGTTGGTTGACTTATTTCTTAATTTATTGCATTGCTTTTTGAGAGTTGAAAGGAATAATTTGAGGTTGATATTATTGGGTTGTTTATCTACTTCTGTTTTACATTTTTGGTATTCAGAGTATTTCCTGTCTCTGTCTTTTATGGCAGCTAATAGGTCCGGATTCATCCATGGTTCCGAGCGGGCTTTGATCCTGACTGTTTTCACGGGAGCCATGTCATTTAGTATCTTTAGGAACGCCGTTTTGAAGCGATCCCAAGCAACATCGACCAGGTTGCTCGCGAGCACAGGGGACCAGTCCCACTCATCTAATTTTAAATTGAAATTGTCATTGGAGTATTTTTTGAGGGATCTGGATTGGGCTGTTATGTGGCCATTGGCTTTAGGTTTAGCTATTTTACGGGTGCAGAAGGTTAGATAGTGGTCGCTAAGACCACAGATCATGACCCCACTATTTTTTATTTTAGGCCGGTCTGAAGTGAGAATGAGATCTATGGTTGATTGGGTGGAATCACACACCCTTGTGGGTAGGACTATTAGCTGGGAAAGACCGTGCAGATTACAAAACTTGCTGAAGGATCTGAAGACAGGCGCATCTTTGCGTTGAATATCTGTGTTCAGATCCCCAGTTATAATTTTCTCCATGTTGTCTGTCCCTGCCAAGCATTCTTCCAAAGCCCCATAGAAATCACTCTGATTAGGGGGTCTATAAACAGTCCCTATTAGTACCGGCTTAGCGTTTTTAAATTTGATTTCCGCCCACACAGATTCCAGGTCATTGTGGTTAAGATCAGTGCGAGTTATGTATTTAATATCCTGGTGAATATACATACAAACGCCCCCACCGTGTTTATTCCTATCCTTTCTGATAACCGAAAAGTTTTGTATTTCTATCTCTGAGTCAGAAATACTTTGATCAAATTTGGTTTCAGAGAAACACAAGATTTTTACCTTCGTGTTGAGGAACATTTCTCTGATTTGGTCGAGTTTGGCTCCAGAGAGGCTGTTCACATTAAGGTGGATGATGTGTAGTCCACTGGAACCAAAAAGAGCATCAGAGTCCGCTGTGTTGTGGTACTGACCAGAAAAATTATTGGTTATTATTGCTGTTGCGGTTGACGAGCAAGGAGAGAGAGGAGAGAGAGAGAGAGGCATATTGATCGTCATCCAGGTGAAGGGGGAGGGAGAGAAAGGGGGAGGGGAGGGAGAGGGAGGAGGAGGCCAGGTAGGGTTGCTGGGGGATGGGTTGGGTTTCCTTTTGGCGGGTTTTTTTGAAGACAAAGAGAAAGAGAATAACGAAAATGTTTGTGTAAAGGCGCCTCTAAATCCTGTGTATGCCGCGTCCTTGACCGTCTGGGACCGGGGAGAGGCCGCGTGGACCCCCGCCATCTCGTGCAGTTCCCCGCAATCACCGATGTCTGGGTCGCAGTCCACCGCAGCCGCCGCGTCGTTCACCGCCGCTGAGTCGCTGCCTTCTCTGATGACCGGGTCGTCCTCCACCGCCGCCGCCGAGCCTCCGACCGTGTCGATGAACGGGGCGAAGTCCTCCGCCGAGCCGCCGACCGCTGGAGCACAGGTGAGCTTGAGCTGAGATGAGCCGGTAGCCGAGTTAGCTTCGATGGCGACGCTAGCAGTAGCATTGCTAGTCTTCGCCAGTCGGGACAACATTAACCGTGTTGTTGCAGGTCCAGGGTTGAGTTCAGTGTCTCCTGATAGTAGAAGTAATAGTAGTATTATTGACTTTCTGTCTATCCTTCCAGTCAGGGGCATGTTTCTTCTGCCTCGATGTGCAGACAAGCATGATGCTAACACGTTAGCTCCAAAGCCAAGGTGCTTCGCCGATGTATTGTCGTGGAGATAAAAGTCACTGTGTATGTCCATTTCGCGTTCTCCACTCTCATTTTCAAGAGGGTAGAGTATCCGAGGAGGTTTAAAATATAAATCCATGATCCACAGTAGAAAAAGGAGGAAGTGTGGGATAATCCGAGCAGTTGTTTGGATTCCCGATCGGGAGCGAAAGAGGGTGCGACCGCTCATCTCGGCGTCTCGTCTGTATGGGTCCCACCGTCCATCCCTTCCGGGTGCCCGTCTTGGTTGGGGCCTGCTGGGTCTGGTCCCTGCGTCTACTGTGGTAGCTTGGTGCTGCAGGGTATTCCGAGGTGCTGCGAGTCGGCCAGTTGTTGGGGTAGCGACCTTGTGTGTCAGCATGCCTGTGATCTTCTTTTAATTCTTTTTTTATTTTATTTTTTTTTTATTAATAGATTTAATTATTTTTTTATTTTCTTTTTTTTTTTATTAATAGATTTAATTATTAATTTATTCTTATTTTTTAAAATATATTTTATTAATATTATTATTATTATTATTATGTATGTATTTATTTTATTTATTTATTCCCCTACCTCAGGGGGGGAAATCGGCGGGGCGGTTGCTGGTTGTTCCATATCCATCGTTGGGGTCCCTGCGGGTGGGGTGGGTGGTTCCTGTGGCCCCGTGCTGGGTGGTCCTGTGGCGGCCGGCTTGGGTGGGGTGGCGGTGGGCTGGCCTCGCCGCACTCTCCGGGGGTGGGGGGGTGGGGTGGGGGGGCTCGTGGGGGCCCTGTTGCCGGTGGGGCGGGGGCGGTCTTCCCGTCCGGTTGCGGGGGGTCTCCGGGCCCCTCTGGCGGGGCGTCCCGCCTTTCTGTCCGTGTGGGGTGTGGTCTCTCGCTGGCTTGGGGTCTGGCTGCCCCTTGCTTTTCTCGTGCCTTGTCCTCTGCCGGGTGCGTCTGTCTGCGGCCTGCTGCTGGCCCTTGTGGGCGGCGCGGTGGGCCAGGCTCTGGGGTTCCTGTCGCTGTCCGGCTTGGCTGCGTGGGGGCGGTGGCCCCTGGTTCCCTGGGCACCACACCTACTGTTTGTGGGATGGGCTCTCGGGGAGGCTGGGGCCGTACTCTGGCTCCCGCACACACTGGGAGTCAAATGTATTGTACATGCAAATTCACATATACTCACACACATACATACAGACATACATAGGTACCTACGCTCCCACATACATATACAAATAAATACAGTACATATTTACACACTCAAAGTTCGTACATCCACACGCACATTCATTATACAAACATACTGTATACACATACTGTACATATACATTCACTGTAAAAACATACATATACACATACTGTACATATACACTCACTGTACAAACACACACATACACATACTAAACATATACATTCACTGTACAAACACACACATACACATACTGTACATATACATTCACTGTTCAAACACACATACTGTATACACATACTGTACATATACATTCGCTGTACACACATATACACATACTGTACATATACATTCACTGTACAAGCACACATATACACATACTGTACATATACAAGTACATATGCACATATACACCCATGCACATAATCACGTTTCATCAAACATATATTAACGTTGTTGCCCTATGGCACACTGACAAAGCTTAACCTATTGTTACTATAACAATCTACAAGGTTAATGTAGGTTGCTTCTCTTTCTTCCCCTCCATTTTTCTGCATTCTTTCGTATCTCAAGTTATCATTACGTATATGTATTGTTGCATTTGAACAATTGTATTGTTGATAATAAAGGTAAAGTATTGGTATTGTTTATTATCAATAGCACTATTTCTATTGGTATTCATATTGCTCCATTTTTAGTGTAATAATGCTCATTGTCATTTCTGTATTTTTATTTTTATTTTCGCTAATTGCTTATTTGCTATTACTTTTACCATCATATTTGTACATGTCGTATTTGCTGATGTTGCTCTGTTGTTGTTGTTGTTGTTGTGTTTGCTGTTGTTGTTTTTGTCTCTCTGTCTAATCCCCCTTTTCCCCACAATTCCCCCCTCTGTCTTCCTTTTTCTCTCTTTCTATCCCCTCCTGCTCCGGCCCGGCTGCACCAAATGATAATATAAATACATTTAATGAAGTCAAAATACAAGTAAGGCAACAAGAGAAGTATCCTACACTTCTCTTTTGTAAAGTAAATCTGAACAGCCGATATGGGCATCTACATCTGCTATATGATTTGCCCGAGAAGCTGGGCAGGACATTATTAAAAAAAAAAAAAAAAAAAAAAAAAAAAGAAGGTATGCCAAGGGGTACGTGAGATTTTTTTAAATGTCTGTCAAAAAAAGCTGTGAAAAGAAATGCAACAATGCAATATTCAGTGTTGACAGCTAGATTTTTTGTGGACATGTTCCATAAATATTTATGTTAAAGATTTCTTTTTTTTGTGAAGAAATGTTCAGAATTAAGTTCATGAATCCAGATGGATCTCTATTACAATCCCCAAAGAGGGCACTTTAAGTTGATGATTACTTCTATGTGTAGACATCTTTATTTATAATTGAATCACCTGTTTATTTTTCAACAAGTTTTTAGTTATTTTTATATATTTTTTTCCAAATAGTTCAAGAAAGACCACAACAAATGAGCAATATTTTGCACTGTTATACAATTTAATAAATCAGAAACTGATGACATAGTGCTGTATTTTACTTCTCTATCTCTTTTTTTCAACCAAAAATGCTTTGCTCTGATTAGGGGGTACTTTAATTAAAAACAATTTCACAGGGGGTACATCACTGAAAAAAGGTTGAGAACCACTGCTCTATATCAGTGTTTTTCAACCACTAGTGTGGCGTGAGATACAGTCTGGTGTGCCGTGGGAGATTATATAGCGCGGTCAACTTGCAGGTCAAAAGGTGTCTTATGCTTAAAACCAAAAAAAAAAAAAAAGGTGAGTGCCCCTTAGAGAAGTCATTGAAGCTTAGGGATGGCTATGCAGAACAAAACTAAATCTTAACTGGCGACAAAGTAAACAAAAACAGAATGCTGGACAACAGCAAAGACTTACAGCGTGTGGAGCAACAGAGGGCGTCCACAAAGTACATCCGTACATGACATGACAATCAACAATGTCCACACAAAAAAAGATAGCAACAACTTAAATGTTCTCGATTGCTAATAGCGCTCAAGGGAAGACATGAAACTGCAATAGGAAGATACCAATACAACAGGAAAAGCCACCAAAATAGGAGCGCAAGACAAGAACTAAAACACTATGCACGGGAAAACACCAAAGAACTAAAAATAAGTCACGGCGTGATGTGACGGGTGGTGACAGTAGACCTACTTTGAGAGAAGAGCTATAGCGATGCATGCTTGGTAATGATTTAAAGTCATACCCAACAATTGCGACAACCACTTTTTATTGTCTACTGAGTTTCATTTTTTAATGATTTCTGCTGGTGGTGTGCCTCCGCATTTTTTCAAAGAAAAAAATGTGCCTTGGCTCAAAAAAGGTTGAAAAACCCTGGTCTATATATTTTCAAAGGACAAAATTGGGGTTGTCCCAATACCAGAATTTTAGTAGTTGATACTGGTTCCTATGAATTTCCACGATTTGATACTTATTCACCAAAATGATTCCCGAGCACGGCCACCGCTGCTGCTCACTACTCCCCTCACCTTCCCAGGGGGTGAACATGGGCATGGGTCAAATGCAGAGGATAATTTCACCAGACATAGTGTGTGTGACTATCGTTGGAACTTTAACTTTATTCGACACCACGATGAAAAAACTGAACCTTGTACTTTTAAATTCACTAGTAAAATGCTTTATCAGTATCATGCTTCAAACCCCGCTTTGAAAAGCTGTGCACTACAAAACGTGTTCATTGTACCAATTAATCCTAACTTCCTTATTATGATTTTTTTTTTTTTAAATCAGCATACATGTAAATTGTTTTATCATTGTTTTAACACTAGAAGCTACTAGAACATACACACCAATTATTCAGTACTTTTTTCACTGAGTACTTGCTCTTACTCAAGTAATTATTTGGATGACTTCTTATTACATTCACTTGAGTCATATTACCTGATCTAAAAGGCAGGCCATGAGGCAGCAAGTACCTCTGCCTCACAGTAGGGGGCGATATATTGTCAACTTGCAGTTCAATGCCTCTGCAGTACTCTGACTCGCCACACTGGGCGAAATGGGGGCGCTCAAGCTAGCAGACACATGTCTCTCCAGCGGAAGCCAGCCTTTTTTTTTTTTTTTTCTACTGTATTTATAACAAACATGGCATTTTTATTAGAGTAAGCCAGCGTTTGTGGGTGTTTTTGTCAGATGCAAAAAATTTCGTTTTATTGCTTGGAATGAAATTTTATTAAATGAATGTGTCTGCCAATATGGAGGATTATATACTGCATCCAAATCAGATTCCAGAAAACACAGAGTGAGATGTTCTACCTCTTGTGCGAAACACAAATGCATAAAATGACTTAACACATTAAAATGACTAGAACAGTGAACGTGAATGGAAGAACTGACGGATAAAATTTACGGGTGCGCTTCATCAGTAGTGTTCCTGTGGGTCATTGGGTGTTTCGGGCTTTAACACTATACACCCTCTCCAGAGGCGGCCAGCTAAAGGATGATCAGACCTGAGCTTGCGACCCAAGCCCAATTAGCCATGAAAGTTACCTTGTTGGCAGACCTATCAGGGAACTATGCATGGCAGGGGCGTCCGGTTCCCTGAGTCAGCTTTGCCTGACCGCATACCTCCTGATGCACTAGTTGGGGGCCCAATTGGGGTCATTCCTCATCAGCCAGAGCTACCGGCTGCTATTTTCGGCTGCTTCAGATGCGGCTTTGATGGCTGTACACAGGCACTGACCCCTGACTCCCAAGTCTCTCAGCAGTTTTGCGGTAGAGGTTCCCACAAAGCCTCTGCACCCAACCTTCACAGGGCGGACTTCAGTATTCCAGCCGCGATTTTGAGCTTCCGCGGCCAGCTTGGAATACCGCAAATATTTCCTCTCATATGCCTCCTCCATGGATTCCTCCCAGGGTACAGTGAGCTCAACAATGAAGGCATTTTTGTGGGAAGGGGACCAGAGCACTAGGTCAGGCCTCAAAGTGGTAGTGGCGATCTCGGTGGGGAAAATCAGCTGTTTGCCAACATCTGCCAGCATCTTCCAGTCGCGTGCTGGACACAGCTGACTTCTCTCTGACGGGTCAACGTTGCGCCCGGCAACTGTGACCCCTTCACAGACAAAGGTAGTTCTCCATGAGGTCTTAGATGTTGGTGGTGGTAGTGCATTGATGTTGGATCGTTTTACCTCCAGTGTGGAAGCAAGGCTCTTCAAAACTTGGTTGTGGCGCCAAGTATATCGCCCCTGAGTGAGGTTGGTTTTGCAACCTGTGAGTCTGTGTCGGAGGGAGGCTGGCTTAGCACAAAGGGCACATGATGGATCTTCGCCAAACCACTGCTGGAGATTGGTTGGTGTCGGAAGGACATCGTAGGTAGCTCTGATGGCAAAGCTTAAGCTCCTTGCTTCCATGGCCCATACATCCCTCCAGCTCAACTTCTTTCTTTCAACGCCTTCCCACCGAGTCCACCGACCCTGTTTGCCAAGGGTGACTTCTTTGGCCCATCTCAAGGCCTCTTCCTGACGCCATACTTCCTCCACCACCATCTTCCTCCGTGTTGGCACAGTGGCACTGCTCCAGGCAGGGCGACTAGACATAAGACCAAGGCCTCCTCTACCTTGCTGAACAATTCCCCACAATGTCAGCATGTCTGAGAGCTGCTGTTGCCTCTTCAACTGCTCTTGCTGGTGTCCACTTGCATCCTGAAACCAATGTTGGTGCATTTTCCCTAACCAACCGCTGGATCTTTGGATTCATTCAAGGTCAACTGCAGTCGTGTTTTGGCACACTTGAACTCCTCTGTAAGACTGGTAAGGGGCAACTTGAGGATACTGTCACCGTAAAGGCCTATGGTGGTGAGACAGCGTGGAACTCCAAGCCACTTTTTTATGTAGCCGGTGACTCTTCTCTCCAGCTTCTCCACTGTTGAGATGGGCACCTCATAGACTGCCAGGGGCCACATCACCCGGGGTAGTAAGCCGAACTGGAGGCACCAGGACTTGAGCTTCCCAGGACGTTAGGTATTGTCAATCGCCAGTAGGCCTCTTTTGATGTCATTACACAACTGCTTCACCTGGTCTTTATCTCTTAGACTTGCATCATATCGCCTTCCTAGACTTTTGACTGGCTGCTCGGATATAGTGGGGATTGGCTCATCTCCAATGAAGAACTGCAAATCAGCGAGCACTCCCTTCACCACTGAGATGCTGCGTGACTTGGATGGGTTAATCTTCATCTGAGCCAAACTGATGTTCTCCTCGAGTTTTCTGAGTAATCTCCTGGTGCAAGGGATCGTGGTAGTCAGAGTGGTGATGTCATCCATGTAGGCTCTGAGGGGAGGGAGGCGCCTGCAAGAGCCCAGTTTTTGTCCATCTACAACCCATTTTGAGGCTCGAATGATGATCTCCATGGCCATGGTAAATGCCAAGGGAGATACAGATGCCTATTTCCAGGTGCTGCCATGAGGTGGTAAATTCCGGTGTTGAGAAGCAGAACTGCAGGTCATGAAAGTAGACTTTCACCAAGGTTGTGATGGTGTCCGGGATGTTAAAGAATTTGAAGGCAGTCCAGAGGAGCTCATGGGGCACAGAGCCAAAGGCATTTGCGAGATCCAAGAAGACTGCGTGAAGGTCCCTTTTCTCCCGCTTTGCCATTTGGACCTGGTGCCAGATCATACTGGCATGTTCTAGGCACCCAGAGAAGCCTGGTACTCCTGCCTTCTGAACAGATGTATCTATATACTCATTTCTGTGCAGGTACTCGGCCATCCTTTGTGCAATAACACTGAAGAAGATCTTACCCTCCACGTTTAGCAAGGCAATTGGGCGGAACTGACTGATGTTTGCGGCGTCTTTCTCCTTTGGAATAAGGATCCAACCTGCCCTACGCCATGCTCTAGGAATGGTTTTCTTCTGCCATACCGTTCTCATGAGCCTCCAAAGAATCCTGCAGACATCTGGTCCGTTCTTGTAAATCTTGTACGGGACTCCGTTTGGCCCAGGAGCTGAAGCTGTTCTTGCCCGATGGACAATCCTCTCGACCTCCTTCCATGTTAGAGGACCGGTCTCAAATTGATGCTTTGGGGGGTGGATTGGTGGTATGTCTGGAGGAATGGCCATGTGTTCATGCCGCCTTGGATCAGAGTGGGTTGCTCTCAGGTGGTCTTCTAAATCATACTTTGTTGTTTTTAGGACCCCACTTTTCTCCTTGATAAACAGATTCTTGAGGAATTTAAAAGGATCTTTGTAGAACCGTGTTCTTTTTTGTTCTTTCTTCCTTCTTCGTTTGCATAGACTCTCTGCTCTGCGGAGGGATGCCAAGCATGTTTTAATGTCAGCTTGGAGAGCGCATGTGCCCTCCTTTTCCAATTCTGGGGCCCTCTTCCACAGTTTCCTGAGTCGTCTCAGTTCTTTGACAAGGCGCTTGATTTCCTGTTGCCTCCTGGAGATGGGTGGAGTGGGAGGTTGTTTAGCAGCTTTTATCTCTAAAAATCCAAATCGTTCTGCTCCGTATTGATAGATGATGTTTCCCTCATCTATCCCTCTTTACTCGTAGTCGTTTCCGGTCCAGTCGTTACCATTTTGTCATCCGATGAGTTATCTTTCGCCCCCGCTCTCGCAGACTCTAGGGGTATTCTCTTTGTTTGCTTCTTCGTAGCTAAGAGGGGTGTCTCCTACACGCTGCAAGGTGTGAGAGACCACAATCGCGGGTAGCTAACACTCAACTGTCCCGTTAGGGTCTATTCCCTCCTGCCAGCTGTCTCTCCATGCCGTCACAAGGACTTTCCCCTGTTGTCAGCTGATCTTTTCTCAGCAGTCACTGGACAAGTCCAGATAATCATATTCCAGAAAACACAGAGTGAGATGTTCTACCTGTTGTGCGAAACACAAATGCATAAAATGACTTAACACATTAAAATGACTAGAACAGTGAACGTGAATGGAAGACCTGACGGATACAATTTACGGGTGCGCATCATCAGTAGTGTTCCTCTGGGTCATTGGGTGTTTCGGCCTTTAACACTATACACTCTCTCCAGAGGCGGCCAGCTACAGGATGATCAGACCTGAGCTTGCGACCCAAGCCCAATTAGCCATGAAAGTCACCTTGTTGGCAGACCTATCAGGGAACAAGATTAAATACTTCTCTAAACTGGACTTTAAGACAAAATGGATGTGATCATACAAAGTACGCTTTAATGGAGGATAGCTATTGCTGCTTCAGTTACAAATACACAAAGGTAAGATACACTCACAATACTTGATTTATTTTGTTAAAAGCAAATGGGACCAAAAAGTATTAAATAACAACTATATCAAATACTTTCTGGACCCATTTATCATATCATAACATCATTATGATAACGTTTTTATGAAAGCGAATACCTTCCTTCTTTTTCCTGTTACTCTAATGTGCAACCTAAATCAACAATGATTAGAGCTGCACATATGAATTTAAGTAAAAAAAAAAAGAAAAAAAACCTCCAAAAGTATCTATGCCTCACCTGTATAGTTCACCGCACGTCACTGCCCTCAAATGAATAATTATTTAGCCTAAGCCTCGTTTGAGCCACACTAAATCAGCATTTAAGGTCCCCCTCCTTGGACACTTTTTTACACGGGTAAGTGCGCCGTCCATTTCTTGAATCTCCGGCTCTTAGCTTTGTATGGACTCATTGATCGTTTGCAAACTGAGTTCGGAGAGGAAGTGATGCCAGAAAGACCGTGTCCCGCACAAGAAGTGAAGTCAGAAAGATGGAGGCGAATCATCCAGATTTTCCCTTGTGGAAATCACACAGGAATACCTTAGGAGAAGCAAACGCGCGATTGCAGCTATTTCAGATACAACACATCTCAGACAGCAATATTGACTGTTGAGCAACAGTTTTGGATAAGGCCTGGAAGAACGGCAGCCCATGGTGGGATATGTTTATCAATGAGTGTGTTGTGCCAGAGGAACGGCAAGAGAACTTTCGAATGTCCAGATCAGCTGTGATTCTACTTAGTGAAAAACTTTGTCCATTTGTCGAAGGAGAGACAACGACAGACTACAAAAAACAGCGAATACATTTGGACTGGCAAAGCAGACTATTATTGTTATGGTCTGCTATGTATGTCGAGCGATTACTCAACGTCTAGTTTTGTACTCCACAACTATTATGAAGCCATGAAGTGGTTGCAGCCGTCAAGTACGACCGCCAATTTCATCCGACAAGCTCAGTGTTCTGAACAGATATCTATGATTGTTGTAAAATATTTGTTATCACATTGTTTACTTTCACACGTCCATTAAAGGTATGATTCATGTATGATGGCTCAGGTGTGATTCACTACAATAGTCTAACAGCTGCTGATGGTGACGCAAGCAAGGTTTATTGTTAAGAGAAATGTGGCAATAGTCTACATTGAAACACGGGGTAAGGATACACATCCAGGTCAGAGGTGACTATGACGCACACATTTATTTCGCGCATGCGTACTAGGTCGCGTTGCGCAGGCAGACGGAGGGGGTCTTAAACGAACATTGTGTGTGTGTGGACACGGATAAGGTTAGGTGGGATTTACCCAGGATACACCTGGCTTAGTGTAGAAGGGGCCTAAAGCAGTTTTTCTCAAAAGCGGAGCAGGCCTTAAAGGGGGGCGCCGTGGTGGGCCAGGGGGTGCTTGTGAATTCAGGGAACATGCTTTATCAGTATCATGCAGTATCATGCTTCAAACCAAGATTCGAAAAGCAGTGCGCAGCAAAGCGTGCTCATTGTAGCACAACAAATGTTTTTATTCATTTTTGTTTCGTAGTGGTTTCTATGTTGTGCTCCTGAGTTAATGCTGGTGATCAATTTGAATGTATTGTTATTAAATTGTATTTTTCATGATCAAATTGTTCAAGTCTTTAAAAAAAAAAAAAGGTTTAAATAAGGATATATATTTTTATAATTTCAGGCAAATTGATGCACTTTAAGTACTTTTTGTTACAGACTAAAACAATGTTAATCAAGTTAGTCTTTTTTTTAAGGTGATCTATATTTCTTTCTTTTTCTTTGATGTTAACAATGATACAATGTTATGCGGAGGTGTACCCGTGACAATTTTATAGACAAATTATACTATTTATAGTTGTGGCGGACAGTGGGGTAGCGCAAAATGTTGTCTTCTTCCTGAGGGACGGAGCAACAGAAGATATTTGAGAAGCGCTGCTCTAAGTCGTGTTTTCTTAGCACTTATGGAAGTGATAACGTTTGGGTTGCACAATACCTTCTTGACCGCTACTTTGATTAGCAAATAAATGTATGATGCAAGATACACCTCTCTTTCACTTTTGCTATGTACGTACTCGCTGAATATAGCAACAAAGTGGCTAAAGTGCATCACAGATCATTTCTGCTACGTCTTATTCTCTGGCAACCCAGGTGTGTATGAGGTGTGTTGTGGAGCCGAGTTACGTCACACCTACAGTTATTCTGCACTGCCACACTTTCATTATGAATGAATGAATTAATTGAATGACAGACAGACATATATATATCATTACTCTTTGTAATTTGACAGACATGGGAAAAAAGCAAGAATGCTTATCCATGTCCCGCCCCTTATTTATAATCAACTTATATGTTGGTTATATATGTTGGTTATATAGTCCAAGTTTCAAAAGCAGATTTGATGGATTTGACTATTTCAGAACAAGTATAACATATGATAATGGATGATAATGACCATTATATTTGTTTATGAGCGAGGGCAAACTGGAAGCACCAAATCCACATTTGTGACAAACTTCCACGGACGAGTAAATATTTAATAATAATAATAATACCTGGGATTTATATAGCGCTTTTCCAAGTACCCAAAGTCGCTTTACATGTTTTTCTGAACCCATCAATCATTCACACCTGGTGGTGGTAAGCTACTTTCGTCGTTCGTCATCATCATGGCGCCGATGAAGGCTGCCTCGGTGCTCTCGTGCGCTCTGTTTTGTTTGTTTTTGTGCATAAATTGTGTGTCCGGGTGCTCTTACACCCGCGAAGAGCTATTGAACATCAGATCCATCATCCCTATGGACTTGTTACCAGTCATTTTAGCGTCAGCTGCGGATTTGGTCCATTCTGTGATCAAAAGAGGGAGACCGCACCGAAGAGGGAAGCGTGCGGGCGCTCTTGTCCGTCTTCGCGGACGGGGATTACGCACGCCTCTACCAGGCATCTTCCTCTCCAACGTCTGCTCACTTGCCAACAGGATGGACGAGCTAGCGTTGCTGATGAGAAGGAACAAGGACTTTTCCTCATCTTGTGTGTTGTGCTTCACGGAGACATGGCTGAGCGCGAATGTCCCGGACAGCGCGGTGCAACTGGATGGCTTTCATCTTCTCCTTCCGTTTCTTGGGAACCACCATCACCCAGGACCTCAACTGGGAGCTGACCATCAGCTCCCTCATCAAGAAGGCCCAGCAGAGGATGTACTTCCTGCGGCAGCTGAGGAAACTTAAGGTGCCGACCGAGATGCTGGTGCAGTTTTACTCAGCCATCATAGAGTCCATCCTGACCTCCTCCATCACAGTGTGGTTCCCCGGTGCCACAGTCCAGGATAAGAATAGACTGCAGCGCATCGTACGTGCTGCTGAGAAGGTGATTGGCTGCAAGCTCCCATCCCTCCAGGACTTGTTCTCCTCCAGGACCAGGAGGCGTGTGGGTCGGATCACAGCTGACTCTTCTCACCCTGGACACAAACTATTCTCCCCTCTCCCCTCAGGCAGGAGACTACGCTCCATCCAGACCCACACCTCCCGCCACCTGAACAGTTTTTTCCCCTCGGCCATCAGGCAAATGAACAATAACTCTTAACAGTAGCTCTTTGAATTCCTTGAATTTCTTCTAAGTCTATCTGATAGTTCAGTTACAGCTCATTTAATTACCAAATATGTGTTATATGTGTTTTATGTTGCACGATTGCACCAAGAAAAATTCCTAGTTTGTGAACCCGTTCTCAAACAATGGCAATAAAACTATTCTGATTCTGATTCGTAGCCACAGCTGCCCTGGGTAGACTGACGGAAGCGTGGCTGCAATTTGCGCCTACGGCCCCTCCGACCACCACCTATCATTCATCATTCATTTCACCGGTGTGAGCGGCACCGGGGGCAAAGGGTGAAGTGTCCTGCCCAAGGACACAACGGCAGCGATTTTTAGATGGTATGAGGAGCGAACCTGCAACCCTCAGGTTTTTGGCACGGTTGCTCTACCCACTACGCCACACCGCCCCATTAAGAAACACAGGATCATTTTGTTAAAGACAGCAGGTGTTCTTCTTCAGTGCTGACTCAGAGCTTAAAGGCCTACTGAAATGAATTTTTTTTATTTAAACGGGGATAGCAGATCCATTCTATGTGTCATACTCGATCATTTCGCGATATTGCAATAATTTTGCTGAAAGGATTTAGTATAGAACAACGATGATAAAGTTCACAACTTTTGGTCGCTGATAAAAAAAAGCCTTGCCTATACCGGAAGTAGCGTGACATCACAGGAGGAAGGATTCCTCACAATTCCCCGTTGTTTACAATGGAGCGAGAGAGATTCGGACCGAGAAAGCGACGATTACCCCATTAATTTGAGCGAGGATGAAAGATTCGTGAATGAGGAACGTTAGAGTGAAGAACTAGAGAGGCAGTGCAGGGTGTATCTTTTTTCGCTCTGACCGTAACTTAGGTACAAGGTCTCATTGGATTCCACACACACTCTTTTTTCTATTGTGGGTCACGGATTTGTATTTTAAACCACCTCGGATACTGTATCCTCTTGAAAATGAGAGTCGAGAACGCAAAATGGACATTCACAGTGACTTTTATCTCCACGACAATACATCAGCGAAGCTCTTTAGCTACTGAGCTAACGTGATAACATCTGGCTCAAATGCAGATAGAAACAAAATAAATAAATCCCTGACTGGAAGGATAGACAGAAGATCAACAATACTATTAAACAATGGACATGTAACTACACGGTTAATAATTCTCAGCCTGGCAAAGCTTAACAATGCTGTTACTAACGACGCTGAAGCTAACTTAGCAACTTAGCAACCGGACCTCAAAGAGCTATGATAAAAACATTAGCGCTCCACCTACGCCAGCCAGCCCTCATCTGCTCATCAACACCCGTGCTCACCTGCGTTCCAGCAATGGACGGCGCGACGAAGGACTTCACCCGATCACAGATGCGGTTGGCGGCTGGCATCGGCTAGCGCGTCTGCTATCCAAGTAAGTACTCCTTGTTGTGTTGCTACAGCAAGCCGCTAATACACCGATCCCACCTACAACTTTCTTCTTTGCAATCTCCATTGTTCATTAAACAAATTGCAAAAGATTCACCAACACAGATGTCCAGAATACTGTGGAATTGTTCGATGAAAACAGAGCAGTTTGTATGGTGACACATTGGGTACGAATACTTCCGTTGCCGTCGTGACGTCACGTGCATACGCATCATACATAGACATTTCCAACCGGAAGTTTGGCGGGAAATGTAAAATTGCACTTTATAAGTTAACCCGGCCGTATTGGCATGTGTTGCAATGTTAAGATTTCATCATTGATATATAAACTATCAGACTGCGTGGTCGGTAGTAGTGGGTTTCAGTAGGCCTTTAAGTGCCCAGAATTGAGGCGCGTCATCAAGGAAAAAGTTCTGCAGTATTCTGTACTGATGATAATGAAAGAAGGAGGTATTGATGTACTGTAAGTATTGCATGTTGGTATCAACTTGGTATCGATATATATATATATATATATATATATATATATATATATATATATATATATATATATATATATATATATATATACTTTTGCAACCCTAGAAAATACTATATAAAGAACTGACATATACATACATATATACATAAGTAGTACTTTGGGATACGAGTGCCCCAGCCTATGAGTTTTTCAGAATATCTCTTGGATAATTGTTATGCATCAGGTTATGAGGCTCCATACCACTTTTTTGGCTTAGCGAATGCCACACTGAACCCTGTAAAGTCCAGTGGCGTGCGGTGAGGTTAATGTCTGGTGAGGCACTGCATCATCACAGTCAGATTTACAAACATATGAACCCTAAATAGTATCTTATTCACCATGTGATTGGCAGCAGTTAACGGGTTATGTTTAAAAGCTCATACCAGCATTCTTTACACAACTGTAGCACACAAAAAAGAACATTTAATAAAAAAAAACATTATTATGGTCTACCTTTCTTGCTGGACATCCACACAGCCAGCCTTTGCGTGTGTACCACGCCGTTTGAAAAGAACGGGTCTTCTGTCCCGAAGTCAAAAGCAAACCTTTTAGCTCCGGCGTTGGTCTACCTTTAATTATTACCTCCTGCTTCGATTGAAAGTCCAGTTTAGAAAACTGTTTTATTTTACATATGTAATCCTCCATGTTTTTAATAAAAGTCCAGGCAAGAGGAAATAAACAATCGCTGCACTAATTGACTTGCAAACTTTTTTTTTTTGTTCTTCTGCGGCGAGGAATGATCTCTGGGATCACTACCGCCCTCTACCACCAGGAGGCCGGATTACTGCGATCCTCTGACAGTACGTTTTTTGCAGCAGTTTTATGAATGCTCAGCACAAGAAATACGTTACACACATACAGTTGTTGACAAAATACACTGAACATTATATACCTCAGCTAACTAAACTATGCCATAGTTTAGTTAGCTGATATAATTCATATAGCAATACAGTCTCACTGCACAGCAGCTCAGCAGTTAGCCGAGTCATTGTGCACAATCCATGTTGAGGCACAAATCAGTGACGTGCCTCAACTGGCTGCTGATCACCGCACCTTCTCTTCTCAGTATTTGAACGGCAAATGTGAAAATAAAAATAAAAATAATCTAAAACTGGTGAAGTTAAATGGAAAATAATTTTAGTATAATCACTGGATACATATAACAATTTAATTTTTTTTTTTTTCTTTTTACATTTTTTTTCTTTCCATGATGGCAGGTGAGGCCCCGCCTCCCCTGCCTCTAGTGACTGCACGCCACTGGTAAAGTCCAACCAGGTATTTTACCATGTAAACATAGAATCCCAAGAATAAGTGACTTAGTTTCTTGGCCTTTTTTCAGTACGACTGCAAAATAATCCACCATGGGGCCAAAGAAAGTTGCGAGTCCCAGCACTTTGATAAAAAAAGTGAGAATTTATAGCAAAGTAAGAATGGAGCATCTGTGTTACCTGCTCCTCCTACCTCCCCCATTCAAGAAGCATTTTCGATGAAGGTAAAAGTTATTTAGATGTTCATGTATCCATTTCATTGGTCACATTGTTGTCTGCATGTGAAACTATAATCATTTTCTATTAACTGTGTTTTGTAATCATGGGTCAAATGACACTGAAGCATCAATGCATTGTGCAACACAGAGTGATACTGGCTGCTCATCATGCTTAGACATTGTTTGTGGTGTCCACCAGAGGTCAGTGTTTGACTCCAAACTTTTTATTTTTTTCCATTAATGATAAATGAAATGTCTGTAATGAAATAAATCCTGTTTTATTTAATGACACTAATATATTCTTGTCGAGTCATGATCTGGTTGAGGTTATTTAAATCAGTGTTTTTCAACCACTGTGCCGCGGCACACTAGTGTGCCGTGAGATACAGTCTGGTGTGCCGTAGGAGAATATGTAATTTTTACCTATTTGGGTTAAAAATATTTTTTGCAAACCAGTAATAATAATCTGCAAATGTGCCGTTGTTGAGTGTCGGTGCTGTCTCGAGCTCGACAGAGTAACCATGTAATACTCTTCCTTATCAGTAGGTGGCAGCAAGTAGCTAATTGCTTTGTAGATGTCAGGAACAATATGCAGACGACAGCGTGCAGGTAAAAAGGTATGTAATGCTTAAACCAAAAATAAACAAAAGGCGAGTGCCGCTAAGAAAAGGCATTGAAGCTTAGGGAAGGCTATGCAAAACAAAACTAAAACTGAACTGGTTGCAAAGTAAACAAAAACAGAATGCTGGACGACAGCAAAGACTTACAGCGTGTGGAGCAGACGGCGTCCACAAAGTACATCCGCACATGACATGACAATCAACAATGTCCCCGCAAAGAAGGATAGCAACAACTTAAATTGCCTTGATTGCTAAAACAAAGTAGGTGCAGGGAATAGCGCTCAAGGAAAACGTGAAACTGCTACAGGAAAATACCAACAAAACAGGAAAAGCCACCAAAATTTGGAGTGCAAGACAAGAACTAAAAGACTATACACAGGAAGACACATTTAATTAAAAAAAAAAAAAAAAACGACACCGATAATAAAAAAAACCGATACCGATAATTTCCGATATTACATTTTAACGCATATATCGGCCGATAATATCGGCAGACCGATATAATCGGACATCTATAATTTAAATGGTTAATTCAGAAATGAATCAATTACAAAAAAATCGTAGATTAACATGAATAAACTATCATGACCCCAAGAGGGACAAGCGGTAGAAAATTGATGGATGGATGGATCACTCTGAGCAAAACAAATATAATGTCATTGTTTCTTCAGCCAAAATTGCTAAAGTTCACCGACCAACTAAAATATCCAACCGCAGAGATCATGTTCAAAACAAAACATAAACCACCAAGGCATATTCAGGACATGTTTAGTCAGAGAGGTGAAAATATTTGATTTAAGGGGTTTGTGTATGAATGTTGTCATTCATCCAGGTCATTGTTAGCTCAAGGCATTCAATCGATCGCAACTGGACTGTATGGTTTGTCTTAGTCGACGTTTCGCCTCTCATCCGAGTAGGCTTCATCAGTTCATGCTCATAGACTTAGATTGGTCAGATTTAGTCTTACACTTAGATTGGTCAGATCTAGTCTAGTGGCTGGTGCCAAAACCCCAAATATTTATACTCCAAAGCCAGGAGGGTGTGCCTGGGCAAGGATAGTTTCGTCCCATGGTAGTGACAAAATCAACTGCTTTGATGCAAACGAGCAATCCTACTGTCAAAGCCAACAACAGTCGTTGAAGTGTAATTTCACTTTCTTAGCATTGAGGTATTGTGTGGCAGAATGATCGCTGTGGATCGACTACTACCAGTCCAAAAATGTCGAAATCCCCCACGTTAGCATTCCATTCAGTTGTAAACAAACGGCACAAATGGCATTCTGGTCATAACTCGTGTTATTTATCAGAGGCTAAATTGCATAGTCTTTTAGGAATGGTTGAAAATACAGTGTTGTATGTGGGAGATAGGTGGTGTCGCCGACGACCTCCTCTGTTCAGGGATGGTTTTTCAACCTTGTCATAGATGGCTTCCCTCACTCCTCTTTCGTACCATCCGTCTTCCCTGTTTATAATCTGTACATTTATGTTCTCAAAGGAGTGCTGTTTCTTCCTGAGGTGCAGGTAGACAGCTGAATCTTGGCCTGAAGAGATTGCCCGTCTATGCTGTGTCATATGTTGATCAGTGGTTGTTTTGTTTCCCCAATATATGAATCAGTGCATTCATCATTAGACTGGATAGCATACACCAGATTGTTTTTGTGGGTGTGGGGTGTCCGGTCTTTAGGATGCACCAGACTCTGTCACAGGGTGTTGCCTGATTTGAAGTGTACTGGGATGTTGTGTTGGTTAGAAATTCTTCTGAGTTTCACAGGTAGACCTGATACATATGGAATGACAATATTTTCGCATCTGTCACCTTTTCCCTCTTCATCCAATCTTTCTTGTTTTTCCAGGAACTGGATGCACTTTTCACAAGCAACCAGCTGGGGTAACCACAGGATTCCCTCAAATACCTATGCTCTTTCTCTTTGGCCTGTGAGCTGGTAGGAACATGATCATCTCTGTGTTGTAGAGTTCTGATAACGCCCAGTTTGTCTTCCAGTGGGTGGTATGAGTCAAAAAGTAGGTATTGATCGGTGTGGGTTTTTTGTAAACCCTGACATTGAGGCCCCTGTTTTCTCCAATGTGGACAGTCCAAAAAAGGCAACTATGGCCATAAACAGATGATTCTGATTCTGATACATGCTCACTATTACTTGGATTTGCAGTAAAATGTAGTGACTTTTTTAATCCAGCAGATGAAACCATTATGAAACAGCAACACAGTGCAGTGTGGAACACACTCACTGAGGTGTCATTTACTCATTACTCATTTCTAGGTATCTGGAACAAATTAAATGGATTTACATTTTTGTAGATTTGCTTTGGTTTTTATACAATACATTTTTGGGCCTTTTTCAAAGGGATTATTAACAAAAACCGAGGTACCAATGTACTGACTGCACTGCATTTTGTTGTACTGCTCAGTGTGAAAAGTTGTGTGAGCGTGAAAGTGTGCGGTTTGGAACACAGCCTTAAAGAGGGTGACGTTTGAGCGGAGCAGAAAGAGAAGCACAGTGTCCCTCAATTAATAGTTCAAGTGCTGTCACATTCAGAGCCACTTGACTTTGTGACTTTTTTGTCTCTCTCCTTCCTTACGACTGCACTTAAAATAACTTCACTGAGTCATCGGAGACTAAAGTGTGCCTGAAGGTCTTCAACTTTCTTGCTCAATAAAACATAAGCCGACTCTCTGGATTTTACACGTTTGAGTCTCCCACAAGTTATCACGATGAACTGTCAAACATGTCATGCCGTAGTTTGGTTGTGGTTTTTAAGGAGTGACGGAGTGAGACAACGTTGGCAGAGGGTGAAAGATCGGACAGAAAATATATTGTGATGAGTCACAAAGCAGATTATTGATGTAAGAATAAAACAAGGAGAGGAGGCAGTCATGTTTTTATACCCACAGTGAGTCACCCTTTCAGCGCCTTCATGTCCGTCATCCCCATCAGCCCTGAAGGCTCAATTCTGAGTTCACGCAGGATAAATACAGTTCTTCCACATTTGATGCTTCTCTTCAGACATTCTTCCACGCGAGACACGAAGCGTCTCTCCGGGGAGTCTGACTCGCAGATGTTCAGGCCAGTCCACTTTAATTTACATCTTTCGAGCCAAGCTAGTAGCTTGCCTCGGGAGGATGCGCCAGCCGTGACTCAGTCAGTTGGCACATCCGTCTCTTAACTCGCTTTGGCAGGAAGAGTGAGAGCTGTCTCGTCCAGACTCTGATATGTCAGCCTGGAGTGGACGGACGCCTAAAAACATCTTACAGACTTGTGGTTCCCCTCCAAATACAGCAACATGATCTCACTGATTAGTGGGAAAATGTACAAATAATGAGTGTAAAATTATTGGAGCTGCGTGGCTCAGAAGGTAAAGCGGTCGCCGAAATCGTCTATTTGAATCCTGCTTCCTTCATTCCAGTCACTGCTGTTACGTCACGGGAAATATCATGCAGAATCTCCTGCACATTGTGATGCTGACCTATGACCCAGATATAACTGAGCGGGCGCTGCACGATAGTTGCCAAATGGCTCCTTAAGAGGAAAAGATTACTTTCATTGCATATTATACATATACTGGTCTTGAATATGTCCCCGATTTGGGACAAGTACCAAACTCAGTACTCTTATAGGTACCGAGGGAATTCCATCGGTACCACCAGGTACCGATTCACGCAAAATCAAACTGGTACGATATGTGTTGCGTGTGACGTCACGTTCAGTTGGCGACTCAGCACCACCTCAAGCTCTCGGTGAGTAAACAAGCATATTCATAGTGGACTACCACTGGGTAATGTTACAATTTTCAATGCCAGCAAAGCAAACGTGCCTGATAGAAAGCGCTTGAAAGTAAGTCTCCACTTCTCAAAATGGTAATTTACATTGAATATGCCATTATTATGCTACCAATTAGCTTAGCGATTTTACATTGTGATTTTAACACCTCCAAATTTGGTAATGAAATCTACAGCTAGGATGTACGTTACAATCAAACAGCTGGTGTGTAATAAGTACAATAATTCCAGTATAAACACTTTGTGGAACTCAACACAAGATAAGACTGGCACATTCAACTTAACGGCAAAGACTACTTCCTGAGTATGGCAACATATCGTAGCCTATATACTACTGCCATCTAGAGTATTTGATTTGCAACTGCATGCAAAATCTATTATATAAAATACTGATTGTTTTGGTGGCGGTGACTTTGTTTGGATGTTTTTTTATTTATTTTGGTTGTGTGTATTTGGGGCTCCCCCAACAGGGGCGGGGCTGGTTTTGTAGCTTTTGGTTGTGTTTTTTGTTTGGATGCGGGATTATGCTTGCTTTGGGATACCTGAGGGGTTGTGGGTGATGGTCCCTTCTGGCCATATGTCTCGGTTGCCTCCTGCAAAGGCTGGGGGGGGGGGGGGGGGGGGCGGGTTTTGGGGCTGTAAGTGGGCTCCCCACTCCTTCAGGGATTGGCCTGCGGAGAGGCGTGATGTGGAGATGAGAATGCATCTATGGGGCTCCAGTCCTCCAGACTTGTCCCACACTACAACACACACATCAATAGGGACTGGAGGTTGGCTGTGATGTCTGACCTCCTAATTTTAACTACACAGTAGACACTCTGGGGGTTGTATACCAGTGACGTGCGGTGAGGTTCATGGCTGGTGAGGCACTGACTTCATCACAGTCAGATTTACAAACATATGAACCCTAAAGAGTATCTTATTCACCATTTGATTGGCAGCAGTTAACGGGTTATGTTTAAAAGCTCATACAAGCATTCTTCCCTGCTTGGTACTCAGCATCAAAGGTTGGAATTGGGGGTTAAATCACCAAAAATGATTCCCGGGCGCGGCACCGCTGCTGCCCACTGCTCCCCTCACCTCCCAGGGGTGAGCAAGGGGATGGGTCAAATGCAGAGGACAAATTTCACCACACCTAGTGTGTGTGTGACAATCATTGGTACTTTAACTTAACTTTAACTTCACACGTACAAACTGTAGCACACAAAAAAGCACATTTAATTAAAACAAATGTTATTATGGTCTTACCTTTACGTATAAATGAAGTCCATGCGCAGCTCCTTTTGAACAAAAGCATCGATAACTTGTTTATAGAAGTCTTCCTTATCTTTCTTCAGTTTTAAAAGTCTCTCTGTCTCGGTGGAGATGATCCTTTAATTATTACCTCTGCTTCGATTGAAAGTCCAGTTTAGAAAACTGTTTTATTTTAGATATGCAATCCGCCATGTTAATAGTCCAGGGAAGAGGAAAAAATAAACGATCGCTGCTAACTGTTGCTGCTTGTTGTCACTTCTTCTGCAGCAGAATAGTCGCAAGAATAAACTCTGGGATCACTACCGCCCTCTACCACCAGGAGGCGGGATTACTGCGAGCCTCACACAGTGCGTCTTTTGCAGCCGTTTTATGATTTCTCAGCACAAGAAATATGTTACACACATACAGTTGTTGACAAAATACACTGTACATTATATTCTTCAGCTAACTAAACTATGGAAATGTATAATATCATTCATATAGCAATACAGTCTCACTGCACAGCAGGCCAGCAGTTAGCCGAGTCATTGCGCAATCTATGGTGAGGCTCAACTCGGTGACGTGCCTCAACTGGCTGGTGACTCACCGCAAGTCTCTTCTCAGTATTTGAACGGCAAATGTGAAAATTCAGCGATTTTGAATAAAAATAATCTAAAACTGGTGAAGTTAAATGGAAAATAACTTTATAGTATAATCACTGGATACATATAACAATTTAATTATTATGTTTTCATTTTACATTTTTTTTCTTTCCATGATGGCACGTGAGGCCCCGCCTCACCTGCCTCCCCTGACTGCACGTCACTGTTGTATACAATTCTCCCACATCACATGCACGGGTGGGATGTGGTCAGGGGTGCGGCGCTCTCCTCATCACCTCCTCATTACATTACGATAGCACATACAAATAAAAATACTCGTACAGACATCACACTTGGGCCGGTTTAGTAAGTATAAACATTTTTAGTTATACTGTAAAACTTACAAATGTTGTTTGAGTTGTGAAGGAAGAATCCATACAAGTAGAACCGCTATCGCTGGCTAGAAGACGGAACAGCACTTTTGCTTCCGGTTAAAAATACGAAATGGAAGGACACAGCAAAGATGGTGCCATAGTACAAAAAAAGAAAACACTTTCTCAGTGTGTTTGCTTGTTTTGTTTTTTAAAACTATATTTATCATGGCCGTCAGCAACGGAAAATCCATAAATATGAGCCACAGGGTCCAAAGTGTAGGAAAAAAGTAGCGGCTTATAGTTCGGAATTTACAGTTTGTAGAAAATTGTGATATTAGTAGAGATCGGATGATATGAAAAAAATAATTGTGATCCTTTTTTTCTTCTGCCATATTGCCCAGCCTAGGATCTGATAATCAGCTTGGAGTAATCACAAGTAAGGAAGCAACACTACACAAAAGTTTGTAAAACAATATTTCCTCCTCAAAAGTCCAACAAAGTCACGCACGCTAGGAGTTAGTATCAATTTGAAATAAACGCGCTTTACTTAACTGCCGCTACCGCACTTCATCAACAGTCCTTGTAGCGATCCAGTAATCCACAGGCCAATATTAATCCACTCAAAAATTAGAAAAATTGAAGTAAAATCATAATTCATAAAGTTGCTCAGAAGCAAAATAGCATCCGCTGACAGGTCTCTAGTCGCTGTCTGATGTGTCTCCATCGTGTCGCATTTGCATGGCATCAAAACACACCTTGCTTGAATGTACATCCACCTAACATACTAATTGATTGTATTGATTTATATTACATATTTCACATGCCATAAAAGGTCTGTGCTCTGCACATGAATGCCATACATTTCAAACTGAGTGTAAATGTAATGAACAGAAACACAGTGATGGATCTGTGTGGTATTTACAAGATGATGACATATCAACTGCAAACATAGTTAAATTGTTTATGACTTAAAAAGCAGGTAAAAGACTTCCCGGCTGTGAGACATGATGTTGGTGGTGTGCAACCTCTTCTGCTAATAAAAATGCAAACAAAAAGTGCATTTTTTCACATAAAATTTACACCAATTTAATATAGTACCGATAAGATTACTGATAAATTTCGGTATCGATAATGAATATCGATATTGGTATCGATATCAACAACATCCTAACGATATACATCCCTACTCCGAAGTGCAATAAATCAAGATATAACAACTGGACAGCACAGTTTTCATTATCAGCTCAATGTAAAATGTTGAATTTAATATTTTGATTTGAATTAAATTATTGCTTCCCAGGGACCAATAATTGGTACCATATAGGTTCAAATGACAACGATAAGCATTCCTCTCCCCTGTACAGAATGCTATAGTCGCTGTGTGTATGGGCTACAAAAGCAAAATTACCACTGGGTTTTGTAATTTGTGACAAATCAAAAACATTGGCATTAACAACATTGGCTCTGGGCAACATCCTACAGTAGTTTTTGTATTTATTTTTTTATTAACACCAGAAGACTACAGTAGCTGCATGTAAAGTATAATGAGCGGTTATCATCCAGTAGCTTAATTAACGTACCAATGATTGTCACACACACACTAGGTGTGGTGAGATTATCCTCTGCATTTGACCCATCACCTTCACCCCCTGGGAGGTGAGGGGAGCAGTGAGCAGCAGCGGTGGACACGCCCGGGAATCATTTTGGCGATTTAACCCCCCAATTCCAACCCTTGATGCTGAGTGCCAAGCAGTCTAGCTCTACGTGTTGCTACTCAGCTGCTGTGAAAGTTGTAGTGGTGTTGCTCTTTACCACTATTGCAACATCTCTGCAGTGGTCTATTTCTTTGGTCAGTTACATAACTGCAAACCACAAATGTCTACTGCAGAGGACGCTCACTCTCAGGAAGATGACCTTCACTATCTCATACTCCCCAAATCATCTCCAAATGTACTTGTAATACTTTAGTTTATTATTCTTCTTCGGTCAATGGTCAACAAAATAAACGAACAGTTGTACATTCATAGATTGAAAAAGAAAATGTTGCAGACCGAAAGGGTTTAGGCTGAAGTTGAACACTTATTGCGCCTAACCCTATAAACAATGTCAAGTACAAGATAAACTTTGGAAAATTATGATATGTCCTTTGTAGAACATATTATAAATACACATTATACACAACATAACACAGCACTACATACTGGAGACAATACAGGGAGTGCAGACACTCCGGAGTGAACTCTCTTGTCAGTCATCCACTCCTTTTTGTCTCTGTGGGTGGAGGAGGGGCCGTGAGTGCTGGCATTCACACAAAGATTTTTTTTTATTCCATTTTAGACAATTCCTAAAAGCTTCATCAAAATCTGCCCGTAATTTTTTGTGACTTTATAGTTGGATGTTGCTAACCGCACTGAAAACACAAGAACTATGGAACATATTTTTAAAAAATCAGAAAATGTTGGAACACGACACAAATGCCTATTTCTGGAAGGCTCCCTTCTAATGCAGCCATATTTTCCCATTTTGGGTGGCATATGCTGCTTCTATTCTTTGCAGATTGCCTATTTCCATGAAAATTATTTTGCACAGTCGAATACAACAATTACTTTGTCACAAACCCAAGGAAAAATGATGTCAAATATTTTAGACAGCATTGACATAAGTGAGTGTAGGAATGGTGACATGCATCCTCTAATGAATAAACCTCAGGGAATGGCAAGAGATCTGTTTGTGTTTGCAAGCTTGCACTGTCCCCTGCATGAACCCAGTCGGAGTTGTAAGTATGCATGCAAAAGTAGCACTCGCCCGCCTCCGTGTGGCTGAATGACGTCACTGCAGTTTTGATCGTCGCACTGTATTTTTAACGTGGGCTGGTGCTATTTAAGAATACACGTCATAAAGTAAACAGATATTTCGATTAAAATTACAAAACCGAGATAATATCATGAACAATCACTTAAGAGATTGGCTATTACATGTTTAAACACAAATAATCATGTTCGGACTGTGATTATAATGAAAACAGAATTAAGGCGAATAACTCGAAACAATTAACTTACTCATTATCTATTATGAGTCAGAGTTATTGTGTCCAACCATGAAATGAACAAAGTGAAATATATTTATTTAGCTAATTAGAGGATAGGATGGGAGGAAAATATTTATATTCCAGTGAATCCAACTGAGTTAGGTTAAAAATAAAATGTGCCCGTTTAAAGTGTTAGTCAAGATACAGTACAATAATTCCAGCATTTACATTTGATTTAAGATATTTTATTTATCACAGCACATAATTGCTAAAATTACGTACAAGTAGACATAGGTACACAGCATAACTAAAATACAACTAAACGTCATTATTATTATATATAAATGTAGCAACATAGTTGTCCTTTGTTAATTGCTGTTAATTGGTTCCGGACATGACCGCAATAAAGGAATTTCCGCAAAGTATTTTATTATAAATCATAAGTTATACCATTATTGGTAGTTTACGACCTTCTAAATACATTTTTTCAACATTATAAGAGCCTTTTGAAATGAATAAGCCTTTAGTGAACTTTACACTCGTTTAATCCAATATAGTAATATAGTGCAGGCTGAGCCAATCCGTGGAAAGTTTCCACTGGAAACGATACTGAACATGGGTTTGGTATCCTCTAGTGCCAATGATGCTGTAATATTAACATTTCTAGCTCATTTAGCCATTTTTATGCTTGAAATGCTTAATTCAATGTGGCGAGGGACGACTGTCCTGCAAATAATGAGCGCCCTCCTGTGGCTCTGTTGTGCAAGCACAATCCTTGCATTATACAATTATAAGATGTGGTAATATACTTTTTGAGCAACCATCAAGTCATGGAAATTAGTTGGACATAGCAAAATAAAATGTCATTCCGTAAAGTAATATATATATATATATATATATATATATATATATATATATATATATATATATATATATATATATATATATATATATATATATATATATATATATATATATATACACACACACATACATATGTGCATACTGTATGTAGAGTATGTACTGTATGTACACAGTATGCATGTTAGAGATGTCATATGTCAGAGATCATCGTCTGGTAGAGATGTAAATCTTCCAACTTTCAAATCAGGTTACAAAAGCTCCTCTTAGCTGCTGTCATACGATGCATATGTATAGGCACGGAGATGGCCTAAAAAAACTATTTAAAAAAGGATTTATATATACAGTATATATACAAATATATATATATATATATATATATATATATATATATATATATATATATATATATATATATATATATATATATATATATATATATATATATATATATATATATATATATATATATATATATATATATTTATATATATACTGTATATACATACACATATTGATTCATTGGTCGTGGAACTGTGGACCAGCTCTATACTCTTGGCAGGGTCCTTGAGGGTGCATGGGAGTTTGCCCAACCAGTCTACATGTGTTTTGTGGACTTGGAGAAGGCATTCCACCGTGTCCCTCGGGAAGTCCTGTGGAGAGTGCTCAGAGAGTATGGGGTAACGGACTGTCTTATTGTGGCGGTCTGCTCCCTGTATGATCAGTGTGAGAGCTTGGTCCGCATTGCCGGCAGTAAGTCGGACCCGTTTCCAGTGAGGGTTGGACTCCGCCAAGGCTGCCCTTTGTCACCGATTCTGTTCATAACCTTTATGGACAGAATTTCTAGGCGCAGTCAGGGAATTGAGGGTATCTGGTTTGGTGGCTGCAGGATTAGGTCTCTGCTATTTGCAGATGATGTGGTCCTGATGGCTTTATCTGGCCAAGATCTTCAGCTCTCACTGGATCGGTTCGCAGCTGAATGTGAAGCGACTGGGATGAGAATCAGCACATCCAAGTCCGAGTCCATGGTTCTTGCCCGGAAAAGGGGGGAGTGCCATCTCCGGGTTGCGGAGGAGACCCTGCCCCATGTGGAGGAGTTCAAGTACCTCTGAGTCTTGTTCACGAGTGAGGGAAAAGTGGATCGTGAGATCGACAGGCGGATCGGTGCGGCGTCTTCAGTAATGCGGACGCTGTATCGATCCGTTGTGGTGAAGAAGGAGCTGAGCCGGAAGGCAAAGCTCTCGATTTACCGGTCGATCTACGTTCCAATCCTCACCTATGGTCATGAGCTTTGGGTCATGACCGAAAGGACAAGATCACGGGTACAAGCGGCCGAAATGAGTTTCCTCTGCCGGGTGGCGGGGCTCTCCCTTAGAGATAGGGTAAGAAGCTCTGTCATCCGGGGGGAGGTCAAAGTAAAGCCGCTGCTCCTCCACATCGAGAGGAGCCAGATGAGGTGGTTCGGGCATCTGGTCAGGATGCCACCCGAACGCCTCCCTAGGGAGGTGTTTCGGGCACGGCCGACCGGTAGGAGGCCACGGGGATGACCCAGGACACGTTGGGAAGACTATCTCTCCCGGCTGGCCTGGGAACGCCTCGGGATCCCCCGGGAAGAGCTGGACGAAGTGGCTGGGGAGAGGGAAGTCTGGGCTTCCCTGCTTAGGCTGCTGACCCCACGACCCGACCTCGGATAAGCGGAAGAAGATGGTTGGATGGATGGATGGATGGATGGATGGATGTTGATAAATATATACATATATGTGTATATACATATATATATAAAGATATATTTTATACATATATACGTGAATATATATACAGCATACATATATTTACATATATACAGTATATATACATACACACACATATATATATATATATATATATATATATATATATATATATATATATATATATATATATATATATATATATATATATATATGTGTGTATATATATATATATATATATATATATATATATATATATATATATATATATATATATATATATATATATATATATATATATATATATACATATTTATACATATACACATACATATATATATATATATATATATATATATATATATATATATATATATATATATATATATATATATATATATATATACATACATATACTGAACAAAAATATAAACACTTTTAGTTGTGCTCCCATTTTTCATGAGTTTAACTCAAAGATCTAAAACTTTTACTATAAACACAAAATACCTGTTTCTCTCAAATTATATTCACAAATCTGTCTAAATCTGTGTTAGTGAGCATTTCTTCTTTGCCAAGATAATCCATCCCACCTCACAGGTGTGGCATATCAAAATGCTGATTAAACAGCATGATTATTGCACAGGTGTGCCTTAGGCTGTCCACAATAAAAGGCCACTCTGAAATGTGCAGTTTTGCTTTATTGGGGATGTAGGGGGGTCAGAAAAGCAGTCAGTATCTGGTGTGACCACCATTTGCCTCACGCAGTGCAACACATCTCCTTCGCATAGAGATGATCAGGTTGTTGATTGTGGCCTGTGGAATGTTGGTCCACTCCTCTTCAATGTCTGTGCGAAGTTGTTGGATATTGGCAGGAACTGTAACACGCTCTCGTATACGCCGATCCACAGCATCCCAAACACGCTCAATGGGTGACATGTCCGGTGAGTATGCTGGCCATGCAAGAACTTGGATCTTTTCAGCTTCCAGGAATTGTGTACAGACCCTTGCAACATGGGTGGTGCATTGTCATGTTGCAACATGAGGTGATGGTCTCGGGTGAATGGCACAACAATGGGCCTCAGGATCTTGTCACGGTATCTCTAGGCATTCAAAATGCCATCAATAAAATGCACTTGCATTCGTTGTTCATAACATACACCTGTCCATACCATAACCCCACCCCCACCATGGGCCACTCCATTTACAGCGGTGACATCAGCAAACCGCTCTCACACAAACTGTCTGCCTTGTGCCCTGAACAGTGAAAACCGGGATTCATTCATGAAGATAACACCTCTACAACGGGCTGCAGTCTGGTTGAGACCCCAATGAGGATGACGAGCATGCAGATGAGCTTCCCTGAGATGGTTTCTCACAGTTTGTGGAGAAATTATTTTAATATGTAAACCAATTATTGCAGCAGCTGTCTGGGTGGCTGGTCTCAGACAATCATAGAGATGCACCTGTTGGAAGTGTAGGTCCTGGGCTGGTGTGGTTACCAGTGGTCTGCGGTTGTGAGGCCAGTTGGTTGTACTGCCAAATTCTCTGAAACACCTTTGGAGACGGCTTATGGTAGAGAAATGAACATTCAATTCACGGGCAACAGCTCTGGTGGACATTCCTGCAATCAGCATGCCAACTGCACGCTCCCTAAAAACTTGCGACATCTGTGGCATTGTGCTGTGTGATAAAACCGTACATTTCAGAGTGGCCTTTTATGGTGAGCTGCTGAAAGCCCACCTGTGCAATAATCATGCTGTTTAATCAGCATCTTGATATGCCACACCTGTGAGATGGGATTCATTATCTTGGTAAAGAAGAAATACTCACTAATACTTTTTTTTAGACAGATTTGTGAACTATATTTGAGAGGAATCAGTCTTTTGAGTATGTAGTAAAAGTTTTTCCAGCTTTCCTGCCCCACAAGCGGCCATCAGGCGCCCACACGACTCTTCCTCCTCATCGGCCAAGAGAGTGGCCGTTCCATGGACATTCTTTGAGTCATGGGCAGCGACGCCCGGTACCCGGGCGTGGACCTTCACGGCGGCTGAGAATTTGACGCAGCGGGTACGTTCACGATGCCACTGTGCTCTTCCACTTCAGCAGGTCGTCCCACAACACATCCGCCATGCTCGTCGCCTCCGCGACCTTCAGCTTTCCTGCCGCACAAGCGGCCATCAGGCGCCCACACGGCTCTTCCTCCACGTCGGCCAAGGATGTGGCCGTTCCGTGGTCGCCCGCCTTGCCAGCTGCAGCGGTGTTCAACGCGTCGCCGCCACCTGACTCTCCCTAGCTGGCTGCAGGGGCACAGGGCTTGGCGTCCTGCCGCCAACACCGCCCTCCACCCCGCACTAAAGGGGGGAAGGGTACTGTGACGATGTGTCACTTCACGTCTGGTTATGTTTCCTTTGTGAAATGTTCATGACATGTGTTGCTGTTTGCTTTACTGCACATCCTGTGTTTATAATTAAAAGACACTTAGTTTACCTGCACATCGTCCGCCTGTCTTCTGCATCCTGGGGTCACAACTACCGCAGTCCGTGACATATATACATACAGTACATATACAGTATATGTATATGTACACATATATATATATATATATATATATATATATATATATATATATATATATATATATATATATATATATATATATATATATATATATATATATATATATATATATATATATATATATATATATATATATATATATATACATACACATATACATATATATTCTGTATATATATATATTTATATATATATAAAAGTATATATGTATGTATATATTGTTGCGTTTGACCAGATGTTCCTCCAAGTGGGATGTAAAACGCTGGTCAGTCCCAAGTTCCTTAGATGACATATAAACTGAACTCAAATGTACCACCAAGCACAGGGTAGGTATTTTGTAATTTATTGTCAAATATTTGAAAATAGAGACCAGCCTCGAACAACACATACGAATGCGTAGCCCAAGTTGATCTGACAACATCCCGGAATGCACTCTCCTCTTCAATATCTCCCCCCACCCCCCGCCCTCACGGCCGCACAGATGCCCATTGTGTCCGTTATCTCAAGTCGGCCAGAGAAGGGAAGCAGGGAGGACTCCTCTTCTCTGCCTCCTACTTCAAAGCCGTCCACAGTGCAAGCACTTTGTCATGAGACGATCAAAACAATGAAAAGAGTACAAGATGGAACATTAGCTATTTCAAATATGACTATGGAAATATAGAAAGAAGTAACTCTTGATTATGGATAAATGTGGATATATGCATCCGTCAATTCCCCCTTCAAGATCTTCTAAAAATATCTTTACCTCTAGTACAACACTTCTAAAGCACGCCCCACATTAAAGTAGGTGCTGTTTTTTTTTTTAATTTTCGAGCAAGCTAGCAATAAAATAAAAGCATAGCTACATGGGAGATAAATGGAGGGAGTTTATGTCAATGTCGTCATTGTCAGGGAAGGAAACTAGCAAATCTCGAAAGTCTTAAAGTCACCACTTTGCTAGACCCCCTTCAGAGACATAGCAAACCTAGAGACAGGTTGGGGTTGACCTTTGACAGCTCTAACAAAGATGCGGGTGCATGGGCGATAAAGCAACCGCATGAGGCTATAATGGCCAAGAAAACTTTAAAGGAGACTAGGGCAGCCTTAACTATGTCAGTCCACCTGCCAAAGGTGGTCTAGAGCCAATCTTTAAAGGGGTCAGAGACACCGGAAACTTCAGTAAGTTCCTTAGACAGGGCTTGGAGGCCTTCTAAGGCCTTCTGAACCAAGCCATTTATGTCAGTCAACTTAAAGGGGGCGGGATAAGTGTGGGGAAAGGACGTCCAGCGGAACAAGCAACACAGTCACCCAGGTTTTGGCTCTTAGCCATGCTAGTCATCCACCTGAGCCATAGGTTGCCTGCACCTGCTCCTAAGGTCAAAGCTACCAGGCTTTCGGTGGTGATGTCATTAGCACGCACAGATGTGAGAGCCTTTGAAACACCACCGAGGTGGGGTGGTACTTTGGGTGCTACAGAGGGTGTAGAGGTAGTTAACGCCCTCTCAAGGACATTAATTTTAATAATTCCTTTAGAGTCTGTATCAGTCAGGTCAACCCCCAAAACAACATAAAAGGGACGATGGGCACCACTTACCAGAGTATGTTGTCTGCATCCGAAACCAATGGTTCAGGGTTGAGTCGTTACAAATATAGAGGTTATTACCACGGTAATAGCTATTGTGTCCCCCGTAATTAATCACACTGCACAGGTCAAAAAAATAAGTCTTGCTATCCCCTTTGACCCAGTCTATTTAAAGTCCGCTGTATGTTCTAAGACATTTGTCAGTCACTGTCGTCAGGAAGGAAGAACTGAGACACAAAGACAGTAGAACAAGCCCAAGCAGCAGTCTGTCAGGGAATACTAGTCGGGTGTAACATCCTGCCTTTCGTCTATCAAAATCAGAGTAATTTAGGTAACAAAACGGGGATAAACATCAAACTTTTCACTTAATGTAACGACACAGATAGTTATGCTGCAAACAAGCAAGAGAAATTGGATAACTTCGAGTATAAAGGCTGGTCTCAAATAAGGATATACAATATAGAAGTTAAAAAGAGTAATATAGGTAGAAAATCTCTCTCTCAGCGTCATCTTCTGGGCTGTAGGATTATGTGTGTGTAATAAAAGCCTCGCTCTTCTATGACCTAGAGGGGGAGAGGTTACTAGCACAATCACCCCTTATGTGTGTTACCTCGTTAACACACACACTAAAAATAAGTCGTTTTCTGCTCCCGTTCTTCTTCAGATGCCTCAGGCTCAAAAGGCGCTGCTAGGGGGTCGAGTGGGGCAGATGTAGTGGCGATGTCAGCAATGACATCCGCTGGTAATCTGTCAGGTTCTTCAGCAGGAGTGTAGAGGGAGAGGTGGTACCAGGTGTCCCTTTAACCAACCAATCGAAGGGCGTGGGACGTCCGTTCCACGACCTTGAAGGGACCAGTCCACCCGGGCTCCGTCCACTTGACCCTCTCAGCGGGCGGAAGGGAATCTGGAGTGGCGGGCTGTCATCCTCGTATCTGTACAGAAGAACTGGCACACAAATTCTGCATTTTTTGTGTAAAATACCATTTTGGTTTTACGCTGAGTCCTCCTTCCATGGGGGGCTGCTGGTCCTGTGAATGGCTGACCTGTATGCAGCTCATAGGGTGAAAAACTCAAAGGGCGGTAAAACAGTTTTATTCACGGACCTTCGAATGATCATTAACGCTAATTGCAACATGTCAATCCAATTAAATTTGGTCTGTGCACAGATTTTAGCCAATTAGTTTTTAATGTTCTGGTCCATCCTTTCAACCTTACCTTGGGACTCAGGATGGTACCCCAAACCTGTGTTCTAGTCCGAAAGCCTTTTCGACCAAAGCTAAGTGAGTATTTTTTTAAAATGGTTGCCGTTGTCTGACCTAATCTTTTTGGGGAAACCATGACGGGGTCCTAGGTCATTCACAAGTCATTTAATTACTGATATTGCATCCTCTTTTGAGGTTGTTGTTGCTTCTGGCCAACCACTGTGATTGTCAACACAAGTCAGTACGTACCTTTTCCCTTGTACCGTATTGATCATATCAGTGAAATCAAAGACTATACATGGTTCACCCTCACCTCCTCCATATTCTAAATTTGATTTACTAAACTACTATCGATGTGTAAAATCGCTATTTTCAAATTAAAATTAGTTATAACTTCTTACCCACGGGAAAAACGTTAAAACTATGGAATGTGTCAGAGTCGGATTTATTGTCGATTTTGTTCCAAGGAGTCTGTATCCACCCTCACTCACCCCCTTCTGTTTCTGAAAAAAGGACTGTGTTAGTAATACTATCACTTTCAGAAACATCTAAGAAAAAGGTCAACTAATAGCCAAGTAGCGGAGGACAAGTCATGTTTGAGGTCAATGATAGTCTCTTTAGCCTCTGTGGTCCACTGGGGGGTGTTGTTAGGGTAGGGGACCCCTTAGCAATATCACAAATAACTCAAACTCCACTAAATATGCTTATATTTTATATTGTCACAAATACTAGAAAAATACTACCCTTATGGCGGATGCTTTATCAATAGTATTTTGAAATTTTACCACACCTGGTGGCCCCAATAATTGATTAAGTCAAGCTCATGTTGTAGAAAGTCGAATGATGCGGACACGTTTGTTACTGAATACTTTCTATCAGACTTCTGCCATGGCAACTTTGTGTATGTAATGAGCAACTATAATTATTTGATATGCTTAAATGTGTAATGTGTCGTTTTAGCTCAGCTGTTGTGTAGCTGCTAGCTCTTCGTAGCCTACAGGTGTCTAAAGTGCAGCCCATAGTTATGTGTTTAACACAACTATGTGCTAAACCTAAACAATTGAAAATGTTGTATTTGGGTGTCGGTGTAATGTTTGGCAGCTACGCCGTGTCTTATCATTGCACCTAAGTTATTTGGTTTTGTAGGCGAGACAGAGAGCAAGGGAACAATGTGGGACACTATTGTGTCCATCTTATACCATGCTAGCTGTTGCAAAGATAGGTCAACATGAGCAGCCACACCTTGAGTTCCAACATATATAAATAATCATAACATATGGTGAGTTGGGTGGCAGAACACACGGAAGCATCTCAGTCAGTCAGGGTTTTCACTGTTAGAGCAGTTGGATGTCAGCCATTCCTGTTGTTTCAGGCTGTGGTATGAGCTCATGGAGGAGCCTTGGTAGTGGTGTCGCAGCTTGGTGGTTGAGCCGTCAGGTAACACCAGGAAGGTTCCTTCTGTGCGATATTGAATGTCAGGGTACAGTCTGTAAAGGAGGTCACTACCAATCTGGCAGGGTGCGTGCAGGTCAATCACGAAGGGGTGCTTTAGTGTGTGTCCCGCAATCTGAACCGGAAGTGGTTTGGTGACAGGTAACCTTCTTGTGACCCCAGCGAAGCCTTCAACCTTTAAAGAGGAAGCACACAGTTTCTTTGGTACCTCTGCATTCAGAATCGAATGGGTTGCGCCAGTGTCAATCACGAACTGATAACATTGTCCGTTGACACTCATGTCCAGTAGGGGGCCAGTCTGTATCTCCTGCTGGGGCTCCTGCGGTGGGCGTCCTTTGCCACGCTTTTGTGTTCGTTTGTTGGCACTACGGAACATTTCCTGTTCGGAAATGTTGGGACAGTCACGACTCCAGTGACCAGGCTGGTCACAGCCGAAACAGTTTCTACCCCAGACCGGCTTTGAAGCATCGTGTTGTCCACCACCCGAGTCCAACCGCACGTCTGTTGAGGATTCTTTCCTCCACCTGTTGGAACTCAAAAGCAAGGTCACCCACTGCTGAATATACCCTAGCTGATCTTTGACCTTTTGGTTCTTTTAACCTTTTATCTTCAGCGATCTGTAATTTAAGTAGTCGTTTCCTTGTTGCTCTGTCATTAGCCCTATTTTGCATGGGATGAATAAAATGTCCTGCCATATATTGTTTTTGGCACCGTGTATATCAGGGTTAACTTTGTCCAAAGTGTTTGGCCAAAGGTTCCCTCCCGGAGGTACAGGTGGGAAAGCAAGGTCAACAATGGCTTGCATGTATGCATCGGCAAGAGACTTATATTGTAGTATGTCCAAAGTGTTAATGTCATGTGTCAAAAATGTCTGCTGGAGAAAATGGTCAGACGTGTACAAGGGGTTAATTTTCGGAGGCAGGATTAATCTTAAAGGGGGCGTGTAATACCTCCTTCTCTTGTCACTGGAGTAGGGGGCGGTGTCCTAGTCAAAGTCTGGGCGGGTCGTTTGAATTGTCTTGCGCATGCGCGGCAGACAAAAAACCAATCAGTCAATTCTGTCATTAATCATCGGTTCTTTTGCTGCATTTCGTTTTTCCACGTAATCCCCGTTTACTTTTATCATACGCCAAACTCTTAAATTCTCTCCCTGAGTGTTCCATTTTCACCAGCGCACACACACACACACACACACACACACTAAGCAGCACACACACACACGAGCACGCGTAAGCACTCCCGCACACACACACACTCAGCAGCACACCCACACACGAGCACGCGTAAGCACTCCCGCACACACACACACACACACACACACACACACACACACACACTCAGCAGCACACACACACACGAGCACGCGTAAGCACTCCCGCACACACACACTCACACTCAGCAGCACACTCTCTGCGTTTCACTTTACCATAAAACTTCCAGTTACTTTTTTTAAATTTTTTTATTTTATTTTACCAGACGTTTGAGTTCACGACTTTTCGAGTATTATATACTCCATCTTAACCCTTTCAAGGAACGTTATCCTTTTTTTTTTTTTCCTCTACCTGCTAGTTCCATTGTCGACAACCGTCCATTCAATTGATCATTACACAGTAATGATTAATCACATTTTCCCCAGCCGCCATCACATTCTTGTCCGTCACACTCCTTGGCCATTGTGTCCATTTTTTTTTTCAGGGGCCTCGAACCCCTGAGGGCCTTTAACCCCCAAACCATACGGCGGCCTTTAACCCCGTACTTTCATCATACAATAAGCAGCTAGAGCCTCTAACTCTAACCCGTGCAATTTATCGTACAATACGCAGCTAGAGCCTCTAACTCTAACCCGTGCAATTTATCATACAATACGCAGCTAGAGCCTCTAACTCTAACCCGTGCAATTTATCGTACAATACGCAGCTAGAGCCTCTAACTCTAACCCGTGCAATTTATCACACAATACTCAGCTAGAGCCTCTAACTCTAACCCGTGCAATTTATCGTACAATACGCAGCTAGAGCCTCTAACTCTAACCCGTACAATTTATCGTACAATACGCAGCTAGAGCCTCTAACTCTAACCCGTGCAATTTATCGTACAATACGCAGCTAGAGCCTCTAACTCTAACCCATTACTCTTTTAGGCGGCGACCAACTACCCAGGGTGAGCCACATCCGACTATTTGCTTACTCGTCAGTGAAGCAGCCCGTCACGGTAATCTTGACACAATGACGTGAGTGGTATTCACAACTTTTATGCAATGGTGGCTACGGCAAAATGCAACCAATCTATCAAAATGCAATCAATCAATCAAAATGCAATCAATCTATCAAAATCACCACTCTGTGTCTGGGGTACAATTCTGTGTTTGACTTACAGACCTCAGGACAGACTCCTAATGCAGATTTTATCTAAAAAGAAAGGTTCTGCTTACCTTGAATTATGTTTTGGCCATGTGAGTCTGTCCAGAAGATTGCAAGAGAAGGTCCAATTGTCAGCGTGTCATCCCGGACGAAGCCCCCAAATTGTTGCGTTTGACCAGATGTTCCTCCAAGTGGGATGTAAAACGCTGGTCAGTCCCAAGTTCCTTAGATGACATATAAACTGAACTCAAATGTACCACCAAGCACAGGGTAGGTATTTTGTAATTTATTGTCAAATATTTGAGAATAGAGACCAGCCTCGAACAACACATACGAATGCGTAGCCCAAGTTGATCCGACAACATCCCGGAATGCACTCTCCTCTTCAATATCCCCCCCCCCCCCCCCCCTTGCCCTCACGGCCGCACAGATGCCCATTGTGTCCGTTATCTCAAGTCGGCCCGAGAAGGGAAGCAGGGAGGACTCCTCTTCTCTGCCTCCTACTTCAAGGCCGTCCACAGTGCAAGCACTTTGTCATAAGACGATCAAAACAATGAAAAGAGTACAAGATGGAACATTAGCTATTTCAAATATGACTATGGAAATATAGAAAGAAGTAACTCTTAATTATGGATAAATGTGGATATATGCATCCATCAATTCCCCCTTCAAGATCTTGTATGTGTATACACATACATATACACAATGTGTATATATATGTATATAAATGATAATAAATGATAAATGGGTTGTACTTGTATAGCGCTTTTCTACCTTCAAGGTACTCAAAGCGCTTTGACAGTATTTCCACATTTATCCATTCACACACACATTCACACACTGATGGCGGGAGCTGCCATGCAAGGCGCTAACCAGCAGCCATCAGAGGCAAAGGGTGAAGTGTCTTGCCCAAGGACACAACGGACGTGACTAGGAAGGTAGAAGGTGGGAATTGAACCCCAGTAACCAGCAACACTCCGATTGCAGGCACAGCCACTCTACCAACTTCGCCACGCCGTCCCCGAAAAATATATATGTATGTGTATACACATACATATATATATATACATACATATATACTTATATATACATACATATATATATATATATACATATATATACATACATATATACATATATACATACATACTATATATATATACATACATACTATATATATACATACATACAGAATTTGTTGAAAGGACTAGTTGGTACAATCCCTGGGGACTCTGCATGGCAGGGGCGTCCTCCTCCCTGAGCCAGGCTTGCACCTGACCGCATACCTAAATGAGGCTAAGTGACACTGCTGGGAGGCTTTTTCACCATTGGGACACATCTTCAGTACATATATATACATATACATACATATATATATATATATATATATATATATATATATATATATATATATATATATATATATATATATATATATATATATATATATATATATATATATATATATATATATATATATATATATATATATATATATATATATATATAAGCTGCAGCCACAAGTTAATCATGTGTATATATGTTATATATATATCTGTGTGTACATATATATATATATATATATAGATATATATATATATATATATATATATATATATATATATATATATATATATATATATATATATATATATATATATATATATATATAGATCTGATCTGTTGTGTAGGACTAGATGTTACAATCCCCTAATGCATACTTGAGACACCTATGCGACTTAGTGGGATGGTCAAGTGAGTGAAGGCATCCTCTGGGTTATCAAGTGGGCGCCCCCCATCCTCAGTGTTTCGCTGATAGGCCCACGACACCTCCAGAGGGTTCAGCAGTGAGTCCCAGCGTCCCAGGATCACTCCCTAGATGGCATCACTCACTTGAAAGCCCAGGTGGAGTCCCTTCGCTTGACCCACAGCCACTGACTCCCCTTTTCAGCGGCTTTTGAGAGGTCTTTCACTGCCTGTCGATGGGCCTTCCCTCGCACTCCCATTTCCCTGAGGAGCCTGGATGTTGAGGTGGCCACGAATCCTCTGCAGCCTACTTCTACTGGGCGTACCCTCGCTTTCCAGCCTTGTTGTTGCGCATCGGCTGCAAGCTCAGTGTACCTCAACTTCTTGCGCTCGTAGGCCTCCTCCATTGCACTCTCCCAGGGCACCGTGAGCTCTATGATGTACACGAGCCTGAGCGAAGCTGACCACAGAACAAGATCTGGCCGCAGGTTGGTGGACGCAATCTCACCTGGGAAGCAGAGTCTCTGGCCCAGGTCTGCCAGCAGTCTCCAGTCCCGTGCCCCGCCTAGCTGTCCAGTGTCTGGTCTTGTGGGGGTGAGGTTGGCTTGACCCTCGCCCTCCCGGACAAATGTTGTTGCTTGCCAACGGGATGACGAAGGAGGAAGGGCATTGACACTTGTCCGTCGACTTTCCAGCACTGCTGCAAGACACTTTAGCACCTGGTTGTGCCGCCAGGTGTAACGGCCTTGGGTGAGGCTGGTCTTGCAGCCCACCAGGATGTGCTTCAGTGTTGCTGGACTCGGACACAGAGGGCATGTGGGGTCTTCACCATACTACTGGCTGAGGTTTTTTGGAGAAGGCAGGACATCGTAGGCAGCCCTGATGGTAAAGCTTGCCCTGAATGCCTCCATCTCCCACAGCTCTTTCCAGGAGATCTTCCTCTTCTCTACTCCTTCCCATGTCATCCACTGCCCTTGTTTTGCCTGCGCCACAGCTTGTGCGCACCTTCTTGCTTCCTCTTCCCGACGTATCTCCTGGACCACCAGCTTGCGTCTCTGAGATGGAGTGGCCTTGCTCCAGGCTGGTGTATTGGCCCCAAGGCCAAGACCACTCCTCCCCTGCAGTACTCGGCCCACAATGTCTCTGTGCCTGAGTGCTGCTTTAGCCTGCTCAGTTGCAGCCAGTGGGGTCCACTTCCTCCCAGTAGCCAGAATGGGGGCAGCTTGGGCTACAAATGGATCACTCGAATCCAGTAGCATCATCTCCAGTCTGACTTTGGCGCACTTGAACTCCTCTGAGAGACTGGAAATGGGCAGTTCTAACATTCCTTTGCCGTAGAGTCCAATACTGCTGAGGCACCTGGGAAGGCCAAGCCACTTCCTTGCATATGAGCTAACCAGTCTCTCCAGCTTTTCCACCTTAGAGAGTGGGACTTCATAGAGGGTTAGTGACCACAATAGGCGTGGAAGTAGTCCATACTGCATGCACCAGAGCTTCAGCTTGCCAGGAAGCAGAGTTCTGTCGATGTTCTCCAGGCCGCTGGCTACCTCCTTCCTGAGCTGATCTACCTGCTCTTTGTCTTTGAGGGAGGCATCATACCAACGACCTAGGGACTTCACAGGCTTCTCAGAGACTGTTGGAATAGGTTCCTCACCAATGTGAAAGCGGTGGTGTGACAGTTTCCCCTTGTCAATAGAGATGCTTCTGGACTTGCTTGGCTTGATCTTCATGCGAGCCAGCTCGATGTTTTCTTGGAGCTTTCTCAGAAGCCGTACAGTGCAAGCCTTGGTTGTGGTGAGTGTTGTGAGGTCATCCATGTAGGCTCTGACAGGCGGCAGCCTCAGGCCAGGTCTTATTAGCTGTCCCCCAACCACCCATCGCGATGCCCGGATGATCACCTCCATGGCCATGGTGAAGGCCAGCGGGGAGATGGTGCAGCCGGCCATGATTCCCACCTCCAGGTGTTGCCATGCTGTGGTGTACTCGGCAGTTGTCACGCATAGCTGGACGTCCTGGAAGTAGGCCTTGACAAGGGTTGTGAGAGCTGCTGGGACCCTGAAGTAGTCGAAAGCTGTCCACAGGAGGTTGTGAGGGACTGAGCCAAAGGCATTGGCGAGATCCAGGAAAACCACATAAAGGTCTGTTCTCTCCTTCTTGGCAACCTGGATCTGATGCCAGATGACACTTGTATGTTCCATGCAACCGGGGAAGCCTGAGATGCCTGCTTTCTGGATTGATGTGTCAATCAGGTTGTTTCTTTGCAGATATCCTGCCAGCCTATGAGCAACCACGCTGAAGAATATTTTTCCCTCGACATTTAGAAGGCTGATCTGGCGGAATTGGCCGATTTCTGATGAGTCCTTTTCCTTGGGGATAAGGATTCCACCGGCTCTTCGCCAGGAAGTTGGTATCTCCTTCTTTTGCCACACGACTCTCATCAGCTTCCAGAGGAAGCGCAGGACATCTGGTGCGTTTTTGTAGAGCCTGTATGGAACTCCGTTGGGACCTGGAGCTGATGCGGCCCTTGCTCTACGCACGGTTTTGTCTACTTCACTCCATCTGGGTAGGCTGATGTCTAGATCGTGCTCTGGTGGATTGACTGGTGGCATGTCAGGTGGGAGTGTAACCTCTTCATGGTGTCGGTCGTCTGTGCTGGATTTTTGCAGATGTTCTTCCAGGTTGGCCTTTGACACTGAGAGACTTCCAGACTTCTCCTTTGTGAACAGACTCTTCACAAATTTGAAGGGGTCTTTGTAGAAGCGTGTTCTTGTTTGCTCCTTCCTTCTGCGCTTCCTCAGAAGGTTTTCCGCTCTCCTCAGTGTTGCAAGTCTACTCTGGATCTCTCCCTGCAGCAGGTTTATGCCCTCCTTCTCCTCCTCTGTGGCCTTCCTCCATTGCTTCTTCAGCTGTCTCCTCTCCTTGACTAGGCGGTCTATTTCTGTCTGTCTTCTGGACTTAGTGGGGATTGATGGAGCAGATCGTTTTCCTTCGACCACTCCAAACCGTTCCACTCCATAGGCATAGATTAGATCCCCCATTCTCTCCAACTTCTTCATGGCGGTGCCTCTGATCCCTTCTATGATGTTGCAGAGATCAGTGTTGACCTCCTTCCACAGTGTCCCGTCGCAGGATTTTGGCCACTTGACAAATGGCCTTCGTCCCCGGATCTTCTTTTCCGTTGCAGGTCGTAGTGGGTTGGGTTCAGGTTGTTCTCCCGTGCCTAGTTCTGCCTCCTCAGGGACAGGGGTGTTGATGTCCTGCAGACTGTGGGGTTTGTCCTGCTGCTGAACTTCAGTCGACTGACTCGACCTGCTTCTCAGAAAGTAGCTGTCGATGCGAGTTCCCTGTTGACCCTTCTTTAGGCACCCTTTCTTGCCTTGGTGTATTTTCAGGCCTTGGGTGGAAGTAACCTTTGTCCAACCACATACGCAGCTCTGAAGCTTGTGTCCTGCTGTGGCTGTTGGAGCCTCAGGTATGCTGATCATCAAACTCGTAGTCTGTTCCGTTCCTGTGTTCGTTACCGGGTGTTCTGCCGATGAGCCATCTTCCGCCCCCGCTCTCGCTGACTCAGGGGGTATTTTCTTCTTAGAACTTTTCGTAGCCATGTTTGGGTGGAACCCATACACCGTTCGTGCTGGATCCTGCCACCACGGGTAGCTAGCCCATGGCAGCCCCGATATATATATACACTACCGTTCAAAAGTTTGGGGTCACCCAAACAATTTTGTAGAATAGCCTTCATTTCTAAGAACAAGAATAGACTTCAAGTTTCAGATGATAGTTCTCTTTTTCTGGCCATTTTGAGCGTTTAATTGACCCCACAAATGTGATGCTCCAGAAACTCAATCTGCTCAAAGGAAGGTCAGTTTTGTACCTTCTGTAACGAGATAAACAGTTTTCAGATGTGTGAACATGATTGCACAAGGGTTTTCTAATCATCAATTAGCCTTCTGAGCCAATGAGCAAACACATTGTACCTTTAGAACACTGGAGTGACAGTTGCTGGAAATGGGCCTCTATACACCTATGTAGATATTGCACCAAAAACCAGACATTTGCAGCTAGAGTAGTCATTTACCACATTAGCAATGTATAGAGTGTATTTCTTAGTTAAGACTAGTTTAAAGTTATCTTCATTGAAAAGTACAGTGCTTTTCCTTCAAAAATAAGGACATTTCAATGTGACCCCAAACTTTTGAACGGTAGTGTATATATATATATATATACATACACATATACATACACATATACATATATATTCTGTACATAATAGAATAGAATAGAATGATTTGCAAATCCTTTTCAACCCATATTCAGTTGAATATGCTACAAAGACAACATATTTGATGTTCAAACTGATAAACATTTTTTTTTCTGCAAATAATCATTAACTTTAGAATTTGATGCCAGCAACACGTGACAAAGAAGTTGGGAAAGGTGGCAATAAATACTGATAAAGTTGAGGAGTGCTCATCAAACACTTATTTGGAACATCCCACAGGTGAACAGGCAAATTTGGAACAGGTGGGTGCCATGATTGGGTATAAAAGTAGATTCCATGAAATGCTCAGTCATTCACAAACAAGGATGGGGCGAGGGTCACCACTTTGTCAACAAATGCGTAAGCAAATTGTTGAACAGTTTAAGAAAAACCTTTCTCAAGCAGCTATTGCAAGGAATTTAGGGATTTCACCATCTACGCTCCGTAATATCATCAAAGGGTTCAGAGAATTCGGAGAAATCACTGCACGTAAGCAGCTAAGCCTGTGACCTTCGATCCCTCAGGCTGTACTGCATCAACAAGCGACATCAGTGTGTAAAGGATATCACCACATGGGCTCAGGAACACTTCAGAAACCCACTGTCAGTAACTACAGTTGGTCGCTACATCTGTAAGTGCAAGTTAAAACTCTCCTGTGCGAGGCAAAAACCGTTTATCAACAACACCCAGAAACGCCGTCGGCTTCGCTGGGTCTGAGCTCATCTAAGATGGGCTGATACAAAGTGGAAAAGTGTTCTGTGGTCTGACGAGTCCACATTTCAAATTGTATTTGGAAACTGTGGATGTCGTGTCCTCCGGACCAAAGAGGAAAAGAACCATCCGGATTGTTATAGGCGCAAAGTTGAAAAGCCAGCATCTGTGATGGTATGGGGGTGTATTAGTGCCCAAGACATGGGTAACTTACACATCTGTGAAGGCGCCATTAATGCTGAAAGGTACATACAGGTTTTGGAGCAACATATGTTGCCATCCAAGCAACGTTACCATGGACGCCCCTGCTTATTTCAGCAAGACAATGCCAAGCCACGTGTTACATCAACGTGGCTTCATAGTAAAAGAGTGCGGGTACTAGACTGGCCTGCCTGTAATCCAGACCTGTCTCCCATTGAAAATGTGTGGCGCATTATGAAGCCTTAAATACCACAACGGAGACCCCCGGACTGTTGAACAACTTAAGCTGTACATCAAGCAAGAATGGGAAAGAATTCCACCTGAGAAGCTTCAAAAGTGTCTCCTCAGTTCCCAAACGTTTACTGAGTGTTGTTAAAAGGAAAGGCCATGTAACACAGTGGTGAACATGCCCTTTCCCAACTACTTTGGCACGTGTTGCAGCCATGAAATTCTAAGTTAATTATTATTTGCAAAACAGAATAAAGTTTATAAGTTTGAACATCAAATATCTTGTCTTTGTAGTGCATTCAATTGAATATGGCTTGAAAAGGATTTGCAAATCATTGTATTCCGTTTATATTTACATCTAACACAATTTCCCAACTGATATGGAATCGGGGTTTGTATATATACACATTAGGGGTGTGGGAAAAACTCGATTTGAATTTGAATTGCGATTCTCACGTTGTGCGATTCAGAATCGATTCTCATTTTTAAAAATCTATTTTTTTATTTTATTTTATTTTATTCTGTTGTATTTTTTTATTTTGTATTTTTTTGTTAATCAATCCAACAAAACAATACACAGCAATACCATAACAATGCAATCCAATTCCAAAACCAAACCCGACCCAGCAACACTCAGAACCAGGGGCGTCACTAGCTTTTAAGGACAGGGGGGGCTTAGCCTCCAGGAGATGCACAGGATGCGAGCGAACGTAGCGCACAAGCACAAAACTTCACAAACGGCTAACAAAGACTTAGAAATTATTCATTGTTATTATTATTATTTCAGTCGGTTTATTTTCAATCTGTGTCCAGTACAACAACTAACATGGGTTTGCACAGTGACATTTTGTTTACAGCATCAACAAGAAATAATTACTTGCATGATCCTTCAAGATACACTGAAACACAATGAAAGTCATGGCATTAGCCTCTATGTTATTCATTTACAACATAGAGGCTAATGCCACAACTTTAGCTCACAATACAATAATTGTTTGTTCCCAAATATTTAGAAGTTTCACAGATTACATTTTGGGCACATATGTGACTAAAATGGTTGTAAATTCAAGCCCTGAAAATATTACTTAATTACTTGAATTAAAATAATATCTGGATCGAGATAATTTGGCTTATATATAATATATTTATATATATATTTTATGGCAAGCCATTAAGGAAATTAAATATATATGGAAGTCTGTATAGAAATGAGATACTTTTATATATACTGTAAATAAGAAAGACTTATCTGAAAAAGAGCCAAAGCTGTCAAAGAGCTGAGGGACCATCTTCAAAGTGCAATGCTGAAACAAATAATGCAAACAATAAAATGTAACTTCCAGGGCTTGAGATTAACGCAGTCCCGTCGTCCCGGGGACGGTAAAAAAAATGCACGGGACGAAATTAAATGCTCCCCGGGACGATGGCTTTTAACCATTTTTTTTCTTTTTCTTTTTATGTATTTATTCATTTTACATGTTATATTAAATGTCTTGGCTTTTCCTCCCTCTGAAAATCCTATAAAATGTTTAACAAGCCATCCTATAATGATACAACAGCTATTAATGTAACAATACAATAAAACAAATATATTTAACGATGTTTTTTTCATTATTTTAACAATAGGCTAATGTATATTACTTTATATAGATTCTACAAGAAACACAAAACTTAAAAACTAAATTATTTACAATTGCAGACACAAGGTTTCGTGCAGCTTCACTCATTGTAAAGGAAGACGGAAGTCCACGCAGGAGAAAAATTACTACAAAGATGGTGTCTGGGTTTCTCCTGCATATATATATATATATACATATTAAGTCTTTCATACATATACATTTATATATATATATATATATATATATATATATATATATATATATATATATATATATATATATATATATATATATATATATATATATATATATATATATATATATATATATATATATATATATATATATATAAATGTATTTATATATATATATATATATATATATATATATATATATATATATATATATATATATATATATATATATATATATATATATATATATATGAAATGAAAGACTTAAAGGTATACTAGAGGATGTTGTGGATCATGTTGACTATTGGTCCTCCTAATTGTCAATCATTCTCATTCTGGTGATGTTACGTAAGGACATATATATATATATATGTATATATATATATATATATATATATATATATATATATATATATATATATATCAATCAAATAAAACAAATGGATATCAAATAAAACAAATGGCTTATCGATAAGCCATTTTTTATTTTTATATTTATTACAACGCCAAAATAGGCCTAACAACGCCAGTGGTTGTAATTCTGTAGCACTTTGAGATTTGGAATCAAATGTAAAGTAGATTACAAATACAATCTATTATATAAATAAATTATATATATATATATATATATATATATATATATATATATATATATATATATATATATATATATGACCAATAGTCAACATGATCCACCCAGAAATAAATAAAACAAATGGCTTATCGATAAGCCTGTAACGACCTGGTCGCATCGTGGTGCGAGGTGTTCTCCCAGGGATGCAGACGGGCTTCGGACACAGCGTGCAGGTAGGAAAATGATTTATTTAAGCACAAATCATAGCAGGGAAAAAAACAAAGACGTGCTCATAGCATGGAAAACAAAAACAAAGGGACTAGCGTGGGAGCTAGTAAGCAAAAATGGCATAGCGTGAAAGCTAGCGGGAATCGAAGTAGTCGTACCTGTTGCATATAAGCAAATTAGCAAGCCAGGCCGAGTGAGGCCCGGGCAAAGACTAAATAGCCCTCTGATTAGCGCTCGGGCAACAGGTGCGCGTCCCGAACGCTAACCAGAGGCAGGTGAGCACAATCTGCCGTCATGGCAACAGAAACAAACACAAGGTGCTGAAAACACACGTGACACTAAAAAGTAAACAAACTGTGATCCGAGCAGCGGATCCTAACAGTACCCCCCCCCCCCCCCTAAAAGGACAGATTCCAGATGTCCCTTGAAAACAAAAAAACAACTGGAACCCAAAAAAACAAGCAATAGTTCACGAGTCAAGGGCGGGCGGAGGGAGGACTTGGTGGTGGGTCGCCAGGCCACGTGTCCCCGAATCCACCGGGGAAGGGTCAGGTGGCGGCGGCGAATGGAACATTCGTGGCCGCCGAGAAGGTGAGCGTGAGTGGCGCCAGAAGTTCAGCAGCCTCTGAGTCCTGCAACAAAGTCTTGGGTGTCGCTGCTGTTTGCGCCACTGGCATCCCTTCACTGACCTCGAGGGCTGCATGCGGGGACCTGCTTTCCGCTTGCGCAGCCGGACCACTCGAGGTCGCAGAGACGACGATAAGGGCGAGGAAGGTGGCGGCGCCCTGGGAAGGCCCACCGGAGACGAGGAGAGAGCAGATGTCGCCGTGGCAGCAGGAAGAGTCGCCGTCGCCGTGGAAGCAGGAGGCGGCGTCATCGTCGTTGCTGTGGCAGCCGGAACAGGAGGTGGCGTCGTCGTCGCTGTCGTGGCAGCCGGAGTCGCTGTCGTGGCAGCCGGAGTCGCTGTCGCGGCAGCCGGAGTCGCTGTCGTGGCAGTCGGTACTGGTGCGAGAACCAGTCGTGGTGCAGGTACTGGTGCGAGAACCAGTCGTGGTGCAGGTACTGGTGCGAGAACCAGTCGTGGTGCAGGTACTGGTGCGAGAATCAGTCGTGGTGCAGGTACTGGTGCGAGAACCAGTCGTGGTGCAGGTACTGGTGCGAGAACCAGTCGTGGTGCAGGTACTGGTGCGAGAACCAGTCGTGGTGCAGGTACTGGTGCGAGAACCAGTCGTGGTGCAGGTACTGGTGCGGGAACCAGCCGTGGTGCAGGTACTGGTGTGGGAACCAGCCGAGGTGCAGGCACTGGTGTGGGAACCAGCCGAGGTGCAGGCACTGGTGTGGGAACCAGCCGAGGTGCAGGTACTGGAACCTGTGGTGGAGCTGGTGCTAGCCTTAGACTTGGCGCTAGCTTAGGTGCAGGTGGCCTAGCTGGCGGTTGCGGCTTAGCAGGCCGAAAAACCGGTGGTGGCGGCCGGGCAGGTGGTTGCGGTTTAGCACGCAGACGGACTGGTGGCGGTGGCCGAGCAGGAGGTTGCGGCTTAGCCCGCCGAAGGACAGGTGGTGGTGGCCGGGCAGGAGGTTGCGGCTTAGCACGCCGAAAAACTGGTGGCGGTGGCCGGGCAGGAGGTTGCGGCTTGGCTGAGTGTAGTTGTGCCACCCCACTAGCACCGCTCCCAGCACTAGCCCCCCCTCAAGAAGCGGATACCAGACGCGCTCCTTGCGGTTTGGAACCGTCTTCAAGGGTGGGTGGAGGGAGGTCAGGAGGGGGGTATACTCCTCCCCTTTAAAATGTCCAAAATGTCTATTCTCACCCCCCACTTGAGATTGGGTGGGAGCACAAGGGAAAAAAGTCTGTGTAGAGGGCGGGGCAATAGACACTGGGGGTGGAGATTGAGTCCTGGAGGACATTGACAAACCTGATGAGCGGGTTTGTAAAAAAATGTCCTGATAATGTTTAATTTTAGAATTAAAGTCTTTAGGAGGTTGCTGACAGAAAGAGTTAGAAGAAATTTAAAAAAAATCTTCGTCTCTGACGTCATCCACAGTGGGCGGGATGACGTCATCCGTGCGGGTCTCCAGCTGACTGATAGCCCAATCGGTGAAATGTTTGGCGAAATGGTCAATTGGGTTGCCAAACATCTGAGGAGGGGAAGCTTGGGCTGCATGTAGCTTGCTGTGTACCGGTGGAGAAGTCTGAGGGAGTGGCGCGTCTTGGCAGCGAAGTGAAGACCTTTTGGGCGGCTTCCGTCTTCGCTGACGCGTCCGGTACTGCGGAGGTGTGGCAATGTCCTTGGGCCAAACGGAGTGGATTGGGACCAGCTTTCCGTTAGGACCCCATAACAGGTCCTCGCGCTCCGAGGGGGAATAGCGAAGAGTCTCCGCCTCCATCGCTCGCAACACCATCCACGTACCTTCGTCCATCTCCTCCATCGTGCTCGCTGCGGGAGAACCTTTTCTTGCTGAATAGTATTCATCACTGAATAGTGATGAATACTTACTTTCTTGAAAACGTTTTTTATGTCCATTTTTCATCCGTTCAGGTTCTTGTTCTTCAGTGCTGTGTGCTAATGTGCTTCGTACACCTGCAGGACCGCAAGCAAGGTCACAGAAAAAATGCGGACTGGATTTTGAGTGATGTGGGCATTTTATATATGAACAAGTCCAAGGACCGCAAGCAAGGTCGCAGAGAAACTGCGGACTGGATTTTGAGTGGGCATTTTCTATATGAACAAGTGGAATGGATTGGATGAGCTAAAGGGGCTCTCTATCTTACGCTATGAAGTGAGGGGAAACTGAGTGAATAATGACAGGTTATATGATTATTTATTTAAACTCATATTCGGGCCACTTTATAATGAATATGCCGGCATGTATTTGTAAAAAAAAAATAAATAAAAAAAAAAAAGATTTTTTTAAATATTTTTTTTTAACACCAATTATTTAGGGGGGCTTAAGAATATATTAGGGGGGCTTTAGCCCCCCTAAAATATGCCTAACAACGCCAATGCTCAGAACTGCAATAAACAGAACAATTGAGAGGACACACAAACACAACACAGAACAAACCAAAAGTAGTGAAACAAAAATGAATATTATCAACAACAGTATCAATATTAGTTACAATTTTAACATAGCAGTGATTAAAAATCCCTCATTGACATTATTATTAGACATTTATAAAAAATTTTAAAAAAGAACAATAGTGTCGCAGTGACTTACACTTACCATACCATACCATACCAACTTTATTTATAAAGCCCTTTAAAGGCCTACTGAAACCCACTACTACCAACCACACAGTCTGATAGTTTATATATCAATGATGAAATCTTAACATTGCAACACATGCCAATACTTATAAAGTGCAATTTTAAAATTCCCGCCACACTTCCGGTTGAAAAACTCCTTTGGATATGATTTATGCGCGTGATGTCAGAAAAGCAACGGAAGTGGTTGGACCCCATCGGACCCGATAGAAAAGCCTCTTGTTTTCTTCGACAAAATTCCACAGTATTCTGGACATCTGTGTTGGTGAATCTTTTGCAATTTGTTTAATGAACAATGGAGACTGCAAAGAAGAACGTTGTAGGTGGGATCGATCGGTGTCTTAGCGGCTAAGTACAATACTGTAATATCTGTGATATTTGCATTAGTGTACTGTGTCTTTAAGGGTTTGGGGAACGCGCATGCGCGAGTGAGTTGGCGGAGAACTTGAGTGTGTGTGAGCGTGACTTTTGGCTAACAGCAGCTCGTGTATGTGTGTGCGTTACTTTTTGAACTACAACCAGTTACCGCTTGTTAATAAAGCGATTGAGCAATTTGTTTAATGGACAATGGAGACTGCAAATAAGAAAGTTGTAAGTGTGATCGGTGGAGCGGCGGACTACAGCAACACCAACACCAGGAGGTTGTGTTGTGTTTTGAGCAGGATAAGAGACGCACTACGGTGAGTCTAGCTTTGGCTTCTAAACATTTGATCGCTTGCCCGTACGTGCGTGTCGATATGTGCATGTCGTACATAACTTTGGGGAAATATATGTTTCTTGCCGACTCTGATGGCGGCCGGGGTGTCGTCAAAAGCGTACAACGCCCGCCGCCGCATCTAAGTTAGCTACGCAGCTAGGTTAGCTTCTGTTTTTTTAGCTTCGCCAAGCGGAATATTAATAATCGTGTATTTACATGTTCATGGTTTAATAGTATTATTGATCTTCTGTCTATCCATCCAGTCAGGTTTTTTTAAAATTTAGTTTCTATCTGCATTTGAGACTGCTGCTATCACGTTGGCTACGTAGCTAGGTTAGCTTCTATTTTTTTTTAGCTTCGCAAAGCTGAATTATTAATCGTGTATTTACATGTTCAGTCACTGTGAATGTCCATTTCGCGTTCTCGACTCTCATTTTCAAGAGCATATAGTATCTGAGATGGTTTAAAATACAAATCTGTGATACACAATAGAAAAAGGAGAGAGTGTGGAATCCAATGAGCCAGCTTGTACCTAAGTTACGGTCAGAGCGAAAAAAGATACGTCCATCACTGCCTCTCAAGTCCTTCACTGTAACGTTCCTCATCTACGAATCTTTCATCCTCGCTCAAATTAATGGGGTAATCGTCACTTTCTCGGTCCGAATCTCTCTCGCTCCATTGTAAACAATGGGGAATTGTGAGCAGCACTACCGCTTGTGACGTCACGCTACTTCCGAACTTTATCGTCGATTTTCTCTACTAAATCCTTTCAGCAAAAATATGGCAGTATCGCGAAATGATCAAGTATGACACATAGAATGGATCTGCTATTCCCGTTTAAATAAAAAAATGTCATTTCAGTAGGCCTTTAAAAACAAGCACAGTTGAAGAACAAAGGGCTGTACATCACAAAGAAAAAAGGCAAAGGACAGACTAAAAAATAACATTTAAAACAGAAATAAAAATACACATTGAAAAAGCAAATGCAAATTACCCTAAGAACAATTTGTTTGATAAAAAACAGTTAAAAAAGTTAAAAACAGTTAAAAAAGTTAAAAGCTAAAAACAGTTTAAAGTCTCATGCTGGGCTAAAAGCCAGTGAATAAAAATGGGTTTTAAGAAGGGTCTTAAAAATAGCCAAAGAAGGGGCCTGTCTCACATGG